>NC_067148.1:4847952-5147952 GCF_903995435.1 Acomys russatus
GTCCGATCTTCAGCTAGTGCTCCAGTGCCAGGTGTGTTTGTCTGGTGACCATGCTGACCATGGGTTCAGCCTCTGTAAAGCTCTTAGTGAACTCCTCTTTCTATAAATGGGCTTGGCCATTGTGTTTTTCACAGCAATTGAAAATAACTATGAGAGTGCTATACAAATACTAATTTATGATATAACAGAGATAGTAAAAATGCACATATGTATATATATATATATATATATATATATATATATACACACATACATACATACAGTGTTTAAAGTAGGTTAAGCACTTGGGGCAATTCAACCAACTTTCCCCCATTGCTTTAATTAATCTGTACCAGAGATTATGTAATTTGGTTGATATATGTCACTCATCTTGTCATGGCAACAATCTGGTATGACATAGTTTATATTCTGCAATTTAGGGAATTTCTAAGATTCCAATGTTTGCAATTCAGATTTTGTTCTGTCTCTCAGGCCCACGTTTTCAATTTATTTAATACATTCTAGGAATAATAATGAAAAGAATAAATTAATTGTCTTCTAAGATCTTATAATAAAGTTGTTGATACAGATGAGCCAACAGAGATGTAAGAAGGCTTAATATGTTATAACCTAGTGATTAAGAGAAAAGAACGGCCTGGTGTTAAGCACTGAAGGGACACACAATTAAGGCAGATCTCATAAAAAAATTTAGGAACTTCTTGATACAAGATCTCCTCGTGCCATTCTGAGATATGTGTCAATATTTTCCATTTTAATATAATGAAGGAATATATTCTAGGAAAAAAGACTAAAACAAATGAGTTAATTGTTCTAAGATCCCATAATAAAGGGTTGATCCACATAAACCAGATGGGTGTGTCTGTGTTTAGTAGCTGTAATAAGGACAATAAAGCAAAACAGACTGAACATTGCCTTCTGAGGACGAATAAAAACTGCAACTGACATAACCATTCAAGGGTAACCATTAAGGGCAAAGTGGGCCATGATTAGGATACAGATCTTTGCCAGGTAAGCTCTACCAGAAAAATTTAAAAATTGTATCAGAGTGTTCTCGGGCACCTTCAAATGCAAAAGGAACACCGTAGTATCTGATGGTTCTGGACATGTGGGGGTGTTGCTGAGGTTACAACGGAAAGGGGAGATGCTCCCAGAATCTGAACAGGAAGTCATGTTCTGCGGGGCTCAGTACCTCCAGCTACTCTACAGACGTGTACAGCCCTGCTTGACAAAGATCAGCGCACTTAACACAAGCTGTCTGCCTATTGGCTAGAGATAATGAAGAATGGATTAAACAGGAATTGGCTGGCAAAACATTTGGATGAATAGATCTTCTTTAGACAGCATTTACAGTCAAATTCCTCTGTCAGCCACTCTTTATTGAATTTCTGCCGTGTATCAGATGACCTTATGAACCTTGACATAGATAATCTTAAATTCTTCTCATTATAAATAAATTTAAGTTTCTTTCTGCCTCTGGACACCTGACCTCTTTTTTTTTTCTTTGTACTCTTAGAAACATGTGATTTAGAAACCTTATAATTACTTTCTCTATCTCTCTGAATTATGCAAATTTCCTTCAGAAATGTCTTTCTCAAAATCTGGGTACCTTTCAGTGCACTCAGGAGGCAGAGAGGTAGGAGGATCTATGTGAGTTATAGGCCAGACCTGGTCTAGAGAGTGAGTTTCAGGACAGCCAAGGCTATTACCCAGAGAAACTCTGTCTCAAAAACAAAAACAAAAACAAAACAAAAAACCCTCAGTACCACAGGCTGCAGAGATGGCTCAGTGATTAAAGGCACTGGTGGCTCTTTCAGAGGACCTGGGTTCAAAACCCCACCCGCATGGCACATATACAACTGTCTGTAACTCCAGAGGCTCTGACCATCTCCCAGTAACATATAATCAGGCAAAATCCCGATGCACATTTAAAAACAATGTGAAACATGTTTTGAAAACAAGCAAGCAAACCTGGGAACCACTTTTGGAAAACAGAGGTGCTAAGGAAGGCATTGTTCGGGTTTCTCCTGAGATGGTCAGAGTCTATGATCAAATGCCTTCTTCTATCTATTAATTGTTTCATAGACAATTTAATCCATGTAAGTAGTATACTCTGCTCACACGTCTTCCCCACCTTCCATTACCTGATCCTACTCACACCCACCACCCTAGTCACTCAAGTAAAGAAATACACATAGCCCATTTAAACAAGTTTGCCACAAAGGAAATGTTAATTACGAAGTCTTAAGAACACATCTCACTCTAGTCAGAGTCGCTGTCATCAAAAAAAAAAAAAAAAAAAAAAAAAAAAAAAAAAAAAAAAAGATAAAGACTAGAAACACTGGCTAGAATGTGAGAAACAGAAGAATAATTACACAGTGTTGGTGGAAGAATAATTGATAAAGCAGCTATTGAAATCAGTCTGGAGGTTTTTCTAAAGATAAAAATAGAATTGCCATATTAAACCTTTTTGGGCATATTCTCAGACGCAACGTACAGCAGAGATTCTTGAAAATCTCTCCTCAGCATTGGCGTAGTCATAAAAGATGGAGAATGGGGAAATCTTGCTTCTCTATCAGCCAATGAATGGAACACGAAACTACGGTACTCACACACACACCTGCAACTAAAACCCATTCGGCTGTAACGAAAATCATTGTTTTTCAGAAAATTTATGGAGCCTGAGAAATTATACCGGGTGAGGTAAGCCAGGCCCAGAAAAACAAATTCCACATGTTTTCTCTTATATGTGTCTCATAACTGCTAAGTTTTAGATTTGTTCATTTAGCTTGAAATGTCTGTAGAGACATAAAAATCTAGAAATATGGTTTTACTGGAAAGAGGAAGATATATACAGATTCATGCAGAGAAAGGACAGCATGTAACATGAAAGTAGAGGGAGAGGAAACCTGTGGATTATAAGGAAGTGGAAATGTGGTTTGGTACTGAGGAAGAAGACAGAGATGATGAGAAGGTTAGACCAACCTAAATATGCGTGAACAGACCTGTCTTCATCCAAGCTACAAATATTTCCAGTTGTGAGTTTGGTAGTATGTCTGTCCTTCCTCTAAAACCAATTTTTATTGAGAGGATTTAAAAGCTTGAATATATATATATATATATATATATATATATATATATATATATATATATATATATATATATATATAGATATATAGATATAGATATAGATATAACATATTATAAGTATCTGACAATCTACTTAACTTTAAACATTGAAGAGAGGCTAGGAAAATGTAATTGTTGTCAATTTCAGGTTGTTAATCTCAAGTAAGCAGTAGTAGTATTGATGAGTTAGGTGTGATGTATAGAAGACAATGATAAAAAATATACCTGATGAATTTGTAAGTATGAAGACATTGGACATTTTGCTATTTTGGTTTGTGATCAAAGGCAAATGAAGGATGTAGTTTCAGAGGAGAGAAAGATTTCAAAGATTGAGTAGTCAGTATTTTGAAGAAAATCCTACAAGATTCATAAATAGAATGGGCAATATTAAAGTACAGTAATATTGGAAGATGTGTTTAAGACAGTGTGCTGAGAATTAATTCGGAACTCTGAGGAATAAATGAAGTGCCCTGGAAAGAGTGAGCTGAAAGGCAGCTACAAGGACTCTTGAAATCAGGCTGTGGATGGTCTGTGTCACTCTCTTTGGTGTTTTCAGACAATGTCTTACTTCCATAGACTCCACTTCACAAACAGTTTTTGACTCAATTTGAAGAGAGAATGACTGTCCCTTCTTGGACAAATAAATGACACTGTCTGTTAGCCATCAACCATATAGCAGAAACTGATAAATAATTTATTTCTCACAATAGAAAGCATAGTACTCTACAAATATATTCTTGTGACTTGAGATTGCCAAGGCACATGGAATTAAAGTAATATCTGAAAAATCTGTCCAAATAATGTATTAGACACACCAGACCAGGGAAGAGTGAGCCTCCCTCACAGGGACCCTAGCGAGTTGGGCTCTTAACATTGATGTGATGATGGTCCTCCTGAACTGTCCTCTGATCACTCTGTTTGTGGGTCAGTGATGAGTAGGCAAAAACTCTTGGTTATCCCTGGGGCTAATCTTGATCCCACTGTTGATAAAAGTGTTCATCTCTTGCCTATCTGTCACCCTATTTTCCAGTTTGTACCTGCTATCCCCCATTGTATCCATTAAAAAAATCTCAAAGCAGTATTCCTTTGCCACCTGTGCAGCTGGACTCATCTGCTGGCTTCTCTCCTAAACCTGTGACCTGCAGTGTCTTGAGTTGAAGATTTCACAGCTTCTTTGCACTTAGGTTTGGTTCCTTGTCTTATTAGTACAGACACTACTTAGATTTCTGTAACTTTCTCTGCTTTTCAGCACATCTAAAAGCTCTTGAATTCTCCTGTGTTATTTTTAAACCTTCAGAGTGATTTCATAACCTACATATTGTACATAAGTATAATAGATGCATGGATGATAGATAGGTAGATAGATAGATAGATAGATAGATAGATAGATAGATAGATAGAAATATTTATTGTGTCATCAAACAATGTATGATTTAAGAGTTAACATTAGAAATCCTAAAGACATGTTGAGATTTTCACAGAGCAGGGCATAGCTCAACACTCACCAGAGAAGCTAGTTTTGGCAACAGATGGTAAAAAGCAAAGATATCCATAAATGAACAACGTGCAGAAAGTGAGAGAGTTTGAAGCACTCAGACCTAAATGGGATGTCTTTATTCAAAGCCTCCTTTAGGAGTCAGAGAATAATGCGGAAGACAGGACAGAAAGACTGTAGAAGCCAGAGGTGGTAGATGACTCCGAGGAAACAGTATGTTCCAGACGCAACAGGAGTGACACACAGGGAAAGTCTGTGATAGCGTGAATAAGATCTGCACATGTTCAAACCAGACACAATCACAGCATCGGGAAGAGGAAGGAGAACTAAAATCTCACCCCTAGCAGAGAAGCTATTTGTAACTGTTACTTTATAGGAGATGGGAAACCAGTTTTCTCCAATGGAGTGTTACATGCACAGGAGTAGTTGGTTTACTTTGTGTGCATATTTTTTTGCTTTGGGTATTTGTTGTCCTATTGATTTTCTCTTTTAGTTTGTGGTTGATTTTCATTTTTTTGATGTTCTTCATTTTTAAGAGAGAGAGAGAGAGACATAATGAACATGAAATTTCTGAGTAGGGATGTTGGAAAGTTCTGGAAGAAGTTGGGGTAGTAAGAATATGATAAAAATATATTGTGTCAAAATATTATTTAGAAAAGAAAAGATAAATCAATGCCAGAATAAATGCACCCATATTCACCATGGCCAGAGAAGAGGAAAGCAGTAGTCTCTAGAAATCTGATGCAATTGAAATTGCCATACCTTGTGAACTTGTAACTATCTAAATTCTGACATGTAGAAAGACACATGTGTTGTGGGGTTTTTTCATCCTGGCCCAAGCTCCTAGAATAAAGACTCAGACTCAAACTATATTTACAAATACCTGGGCCATATAACCAGACTCTTTTCTGATTAGTGTGCAACTTAACCCATTTATACTAATTTACTTTTTGCCATGTTGCTGGTTACTTCTGCTCAGGTATAATATGTCTGTCCTCCTTACATCTTCCCAGGGTGACTCTCCCATGCCTGGCTCTATCCCAGAATCCTTTCTGCCTCCCAGATACCACACATCCTATTTTCTGCCTCAGCAATACGCCATATGTTTTTTCATTAACAGGCAATGTATCCATATAATACATAAGATATTCTTTCTACACACATGTTCATGTGTGTTTCTTCAAATGTGACCAACACTTGGACAAACAAAGATGTAATGGGCGTTATATTTTTTTTCATATGAACAAGTTAACATTTCACACATAGTAAAAAATGTGAGAGATTCCTGGGTCAAAGATAGACAACTTATTATTTGTGGTAATAATATTTAGAGTCATAGTATTTGGGAACTCAATGACTGATGGTTTTCCTAGGCCAGATTCTCTGTACAGTAGTTTTTATTACAGATTAAGATCAGGGACTTTGGTGAACCAGAATGTTTCCCAATGTGCATTAAGTATGCTTTCTTTTGCTTCTAAGTGAACCAATCACCATCTCTAGCTTCCACCAAAGTTTGTTATACAAGCTTCTTTGAAACACAGTCTAGAATAAACTCACTGAGAGCTTCATTCAGAAGATGTAGAGATAAGTGAGAGCATCTCATGAGAGAACTGCACAGACACAGGTGTACAAATGATCAAATACTTAGTGATTCTCAGCTCCATTCAGTGTGTTGATATTTCTAAAGGCAATGGAAGCCTTGCGTCTGAATAGAGTAAATTTAGGAATACAACGTGAAGTATATAATCACTTAAAGAAGCCAATCATTTTATTTGTACATACGTGTGTGTGTGTGTGTGTGTGTGTGCATGTGCGCGCGCACGTGTGTGTTCACATGTACTTCATGCGAGTCTGTGCTCTTACCAGAGAATACTTTTTTTTTTTTTTTTTTTGCAGCTGATGCCCTCCTACTTCCCACCCAACTGAAGTTATCAGGCTTGGATGCCAGGGCCATTACCTGAAGAGCCCTCTAGCTAGCCTTCGATCACTTAAGAAGCTAGAGATTTTTAAAAGTGTATATTCTAAAATATGAAACTGACGTTTGCATATTATTTGTAATTGACATTTCAATGGCCAAATTGTTTTTCTACTTTGTTTATTAATGGTTTGCTATTTTTGCAGCACATACAAAAAAAACATAACACACTTAGGCTTTTCCTTTTTGTCTCGGCTATTTAAAAAAAAAATTATCAATTTCAAGGCCCCTTTCTCTAAACTTATTCATTAGATGTGACATCTCAGTATTAAATATTTACTGCTTGAAATTACCATAACTGGTTTTTGAAACTTTTTCTTACATGCTATGCTTCATAACAAATTAATAGCAGATATCTCTGTATCCCTATGTTTGCACATAAGAATTAACAGAAATACCTTCAATAAAATAAAATAAAAAAAGATTTAGTGACAAAACAAAGAGTGAGAGTTGGACCCTTGAAACACATCTCAAAACAATCACAGCCTGTGTTGTTCAGAGAGCACTGGCCAGCTTCTCACATCGTGGAAGAGATGCATACGTCATTGTAGGACCTAAGTTTTCAGGGCGAGCAAGCCTCAGCTTACCGTTTATACTGAAAGGACTTTGTTCCTGACATGGTACCTGATTTCTTTCACTAACCAGAAGGCCAATAACAAGCTTTGAAATATCTTATTATGAGAACGCTTTATTTGGGATTGACCTTGTCAACAGATGGCTATCAAGGCATTCTGAAAACCTGCCACAACCAATTATAACATAATGCTTTATAGGAGCTGCATTGTTTGCTTCTGGAGCAGTCATCAGGTGAAGAATGACAGTGAAACAGGGCATGGGAGCCTGCACTCAGATCAGGGGATTCCCTCCATTGCTTGGAAGCCAGGGAGAAGAGACTTAGACAGAAAACATCCTGATAACTAATAATTAATGTATATGGGCTTATGCCCTTATTTTTGAAGAGCATACCTACAATGAAACCATATGCTTTCAGAGGTAATCTGCTATATAACATCATATGATAAATAAATATAATCATAAACATATTGTGTAACTGAAACACCATAACACTATGGCATAGCCTTAAACTGGTTTTAGTTTGGGTTTTCAACCAGTAGGAAGAATCGTTGCTCTAATGGGCTTTTCAGGTGTGTACTGGGAGAGCTAGTACTCTTCTTATAGAAAAGAAATGCCAGGCTAACATTCTTTTCCCGCATTTATAACGTGCCAGATGTCACAGAGGGGACTAGGTTTCTTCGACTGAGAATCTTATTCTATTACAACAATCTCTTGAAATATTTTATCATTAGGAAAATTCAGGTGATATGCTAGTAAGGAAAACACAAATTAAAAAAATAAATTGGGTAATTATAAAAAACATGTGGGTATTTTTAGAAAATTTTAATTAGTTTTATTTTTAAAACTGTAAAAGTTATAATGTAGTTTCAATGCAGAATTTTTGCTGACACTGATTGGGCGAATGTGTAAAGGCTAATATAAAGAATGACTTATTATACCTGCTTAATAAGAACCACATCAATATAATAAACAAAAAACAACTTGAGAAGAAACTAGGGGAAGATTTTTGTAAATGTGCCATTATATGAAGTTGTTGCAATTGGTGCCATTCGCCAACTACGATGATTACTTTTAATGCCGACTTGTCATGAACTAGAATCACCAGGGCATGGCTGGAGTTGAGAGGAAGAATTGTCCTGGTTATCTTAGTTGACATGGGAAGATGCCCTGAGTATGTGCAGCACCTTGTGGTACAGCCCAGAGGATGAGCAGTGTGGCAGAAGGAAGATTATCCTGCTTCTCTGCCATGCGCCCTTTCCTCTGGCCTCAGCTGATGCACATGCTAGCTGCTACTGTTTCCTTTGCTGACCTCAGGACCAGACTTCACAGGCATCTATTGTTGGCTTAGGACCAGTCTCCAAGAATCTTATATGTTTTGGCAGCAGATTGGGACTGTTGATGCACCCAGGCGTGTGACCTGAGGAGCTACTAGGTCATCTTACCCCTCCAGCATGAGGCAGATACTCTGGGACTACTCCAACTGCTTGAGGCTTCCAGGTCTTAGACAATCAACAGATTCTCCTCATCACTATTTTAACATAAGCTGAGTTAATTGATTCTTTTAATGTCTAAATTCACCCCACTGGTTCATGTTTCCCTGCAGAACTCTGACTGGAACCCACAGACTCTGCCCAGAAAATATTAGTGAGAAACTATCAGAGAGAAATGCGTGCTTGTAAGACCCTTTTCTGTGTGGTTATTCTGACGGGGTTTCTCACTCTATAGGCTTAGCATTTGATGTTAACTACACAACCTGAGTCCATGGAGAATCCACGTATGACACGTATCTGGGAGATGCTGAACCTACATTTTGCTTTAAACTGCTTTAGGACCTGTGGGGGATGTCTCAGTAAGCAGAGTGTGTGCCATACAAGAATGAAGATCCAAGTGCAGATTCCTAGCCTTACTCAGGAGCTGGTCCAGGGAATTTGTGTCTGTAAATCTGGCACTAGGAAAAGAGGAACCTGGCCCAGTCTTAGCGCTCACTCGCCAGCCACTTGAGCCAACCAGTGATTTCGAGATTTCTGTGAATGACTCTGTCTCAAAATATGAGACTGATGGCAACAAGACAACAGACAATAATCTCTGGCTTTTATATGCACAATGTACACACACACACACACACTCACTACACCTATATTTGCACACCTAAATAAAATATTTTAAAGATATGCTGTTAATATTGAATCTGTTAGAGGAGAGTAGATCTAGCTACAACCATTTAGGTTTTTTTAAAAAAATTTTAATTAATTACTAAATTATTTTTGTTGTTGTGGTGGTATCGGGGGTGAGAAAGAAAACTTGATTTTATTTAACATTTTCATCTGTTAGCAATTGTCAGAAATTAATCATTAATTGGTTATGAGATTGCAAGTGTGCAGACAAAACTCCCTCTTAGTTCTCAGCAACAATTCATGTGACCTTATAATGGAGAAACAGGGTCCATGGATATTATTACAATTCTTAAGATGAGGAGATTACCCCGAACTATCCTGGATTATCTGCAATCACAATGTAATCATTATGGTCCTAATAAGAAGAGTTAACAGAATGTGACATGATAAGTGGAAAAGGTTGCTGAAGTCGAAGCTGTAATGACATAAACCAAAGGATGTTGGAGGCATGTAAAAGCTGAGAAAGGCACAGGGCCAAGTGGTCTTCTAAAGCAAGGGTACAGAAAAATTCATCAAAGGGAACACTTTGATGCTAGAACATCTGACCTCAGAACTGAAAGATAATGTATTTGTGTGTTTTAAGTCATTGTTGTCTACATTTCATAATAACAAGTAGAAAAATAATTTAGGAAACAATTAAAAAGAATATTGAGGTTATATCTTAATTTGTAATCCTGAAAATTCATTCACTATGGCAATTAGATACTTTAAAAAATATATCTGTAGATGCCTCTAAATAGCTTTATTTTATGAGGTTGGCCACAGAAGATGGTTTGTTGTGTTCAGCATCTGTGTTTGCTTGGTCAGGTTGTGCTTTATATAGTTTTCTCCCTTGAACATAATGCATAATATTTGAAACACGGAGAGGTGTTAATCCACTGAAGCCCATTTGTAATTCTTTGTAGGGAATATTTTTCCTATTAATTTAATTCAAAAATGAAAGAATATGTTTTCCCATCTCTCCTTAAAAATCTTGGTAATTTAAAACACAACAGCTGAGAATTACTGGAACAGCCCTTCTCAGAGTCACAGCCAATTAATGCATGAATGACTCAAATAAGAGTTATCACAGAGCCAGTTTCTAGAGAGAGCTTTACATTGGTCTTAGCCAAAGGGCCAAGGTGCAATAGCAGATGGGCTTGAAAGGCAGTGATTTTACTTTTCTTAAATTAGTGACATTAGTATTCTAGAGTGAGACATTAATGTGTGGAAAAACTCTGAAAGATTGATAAGAAACTTTAAAGAACAGACAGTGAAAAATTTAACCTCTCATTATATTCTTTCTTCACTGTCCAGATCGTACTGGAGAGATGCTCAGATGACAACACGTAGAGATGCAGTCAGTGTGATGGTTTCTGCTGGATGCTGTGCATTCAGCAGCCCTAGATAGAGGTACAATCAAGGATTAGTAAATTTCAGTACTTGCCATAGACACTCCACTCCCAGACATCCTTTTAAAACCTTTTCTTGAATAATAAAATACTTGACAGACAGAGGCCGTCTTTGTTCTCTAGAAGGTTCAGTGATTGACTTTCTGAATTACTGAGTGTTAACATAAGTAATATAAAATTGTGAGATAAGCCCAATAGAATGTTTAAAGTTCTTATTATGGTGCTTAGCAGCCATTTCAAGCCCTTTAGTGATCAAACCTATTATATCAGTGTCCCAGGATTACCAGCTTTACAGTAAATATTATTCAGTGTGCTTGTGTTGACAAAGAGAGACAAATGCCCACAATATACAAGAAACAAGGAAAGCCTATGAAAGAAGACAATAGAAAAATTCAGACAACTCACATGAAATGAGTTGCATGTCCTGACAGTGACAGGATTCGGAGAGACAGAGGTCAATGTATCTTAAATCCTTTTATTCTTTCCTCTCACAAACATTGCTTATATAAACCATTAGTGAAATGGCTCTAGTTTTTTTTTTTTTTTTTTTTTTTTTACTTACTTCTTATCATGAGAAAAATCCTTTATATAATCAGACAACATTTTAGGGTTCATTTTTTATTTCTATTTTTTTCTCTTTTGCCTTTTTAAGTTTTACAGGTTGAAACCATAATAGGTGGCCGAGAAGAATACTTTCCTTTGTGTATTGTGAGAAACTACAAACCTCCCTAAAGGCAATGTATTTTGGGGGGACTTCTACAATATGTTTGCTCTTCTAACGTAGTGCAGCTGTCTTTCTCATTTTTTTTCTTTCTGTGTTTCTGGCTTCTTCTCTTTCCTAGGATTTAATTTAAAAATGTGAAACCTTCAAAATCTTGTTTTAGATATGAGCAAACACTGCTTTGAAATAATTTTGAGAATTTTTTTATTGTCTTTTCTGTTGTGGTATTTTATCTTAGTTTTATCATTTTGCAAAATTGTGTGTGTGTGTATGTATGTGTGTGTGTGTGTGTGTGTGTGTGTGTGTGTGTGTGAGAGAGAGAGAGAGAGAGAGAGAGAGAGAGAGAGAGAGAGAGAGAGAGAGAGAGAGAGAGAGAGAGAGAGAGAGAGCATGAGAGCTATTGTTCCTGGAGTCAGGAAGAAAGAGTGTGTCTCAAACCTGAAACCCCATGGAGTTTATTCAGGTACTTGGAACAAACTCAGGTCCTCTATAAGAGCAGTATGTGCTCTTAACTACTGACAAACCCCCAGCTTCCTCCTTCCTGGTTTTCATAAGCCCATGTAACACAGAAAACTTGTCTGTTTTAAGGGATTCTTTGCTCACCAGTATAAGTAAGAGAGAATTAACTAGTGGCAGATTTTCGTTTTCATTTATTTTTGGCACTAGTTGCTGTGTAATCATGGAAAACTTGCTCTTTCTAATCAGTGAGAGTATGAGAGTTTAATTGTGAACTTGATATAACCTGAAATCACATGCACAGTCTCTAAGAGATATTGCTGGATCAGGTAGGCCTGTGGTCATGTCTCTGGAGACATGGCCACTGAGCACTGAGCATGCATACATTTATTTCTCACTGCTTTTGACTGTGAGTGGGAATAAGTACTGCCTCAATTTGCTATTAACTATGTGTGAGAGCTTATTTTGCTGGGCTCCTCTAATACTGCTTGTTTTACATGGCTTACCTGGGGAAACTAGGAGAAAGCTGGGTGGGATAGAGAAATAGAGATAAAAGGAGAGTAAAGAGTTAGGATACAGGCATGGAAAAATTTAACAAGAAGGAAGATAAAAGGAATCAGGAGATATTGGAGAGGGCAAATGGTTACCCCAAATAAAGACATTATGGAAAATTCGCAAAGAAACTACTATTTTATAATCAATATTTAAAGCATACAAAAATGAGTAGATGGTGGTTGAACAGTTACCTGCAAAGCTAGGCAGCTGTGGATTACCTCTGCAGGAATTGGTTAAGAAGGCTTGGCTGTCCTCCAGAGCAGGAAGATAAGACCTTGTTGCTGAAGAAAGCGCATATCTCAGGTGCAAGGTGTGGAAAATGTGAGCTGTAAAGCAGATGCAACTACTTTTTTAAAAGTTATTTTTTTATTTTTGGGATTATCTTGTAATTACATCATTTCTCCCTTTCCTATCCTTCCTCCCGACCGTGCCATACACCTATCCTTGTTCTCTTTCAAATTCATGGCCTCTTTTTAAATTAACTGTTGTTACATTCTGAAGTACACAAATATACTGTGCTCAGTCTCTACAATATTACTTGTATAGATGGTTTTGGGGCTAGACATTTGTATCAGATAATCAATTATTGTGTTTGTCCTTAGGGAAGACTGCCCATTTCAGTATCCCTTAGTTTTTTTTGTAGTTCTCTGAGTGTGGGAAAGATTGTAAGCTTTGTCACAGGTGAAAGCAGTCTTGGCGGGCCTGAGGACTCCATCTGGACTATTGTTTTTCTAATCGACCCTCAATGGGAGAAGGAGACCACCCTTCACAGGTGGCATAGGCAGGCAGAGAGGAAAGAGCAACAACAGTTTCAAACTGGGCTTAAACTCACTTAGATTAACAAACAAACTGGACCAGCAAGCAGGCCAGAGACACCTAGGGACCCATCCCGTGGAATGGATATGGGAAAGTTCACTCTTTTTTCCCTTTAACCTTTTCTCCTTCTTGTGTAAGCTAGTTGGGTTGTATAATAAAGTTTAATTGTTAAGAAACAGAGCCTACATCTGAGTGAAGGTTGAGACCTCCTGCCTTACTCCTATGCCCTGATACTCCTTAGCAAGCCAATTGCTATTGTTTCTACATGCTGATGAATATCAATATGCTGGAAGATGCTATGCAGGTTGCTGGGGGAGGAAGACATCAATGTCCTTACCCACCTGTGGGCCCTATAAACCAAACGCATGCCTATTCAACTTAACTGTGGTGGAGGCAATCAACTAAGCATGAGATTTAAGGTCCACTCCATGAGAAAGGGTTCATAGATGATACTGTAAGCCCAGTTAAGAAACCATGGTGAGAGAGCTCATATGCTCAAATGAGGAATGAATTGCTGTTGTTTAACTAACCTGTTAAAACATCATGCTGCCTTCTAAAGCTCTATGTTTATAACCATTGACAAAAGCTATTTTCAGCTTTAGTCAGAGAAGGCTCTTTTCAGGCTCTTCAGGATGCTAAGAATAAGTGACAACTGTGGATTCTCCCTTAAAAGAAGCATTCATATCACCTCTCTAAGGTTCAGGGTACCGTGTGGAAGATGGGGCAGGTGGTGAGCATATAAGAGCTAGAAGGAAGAACGAGAGACTGCAATGACATCTTGTGATTCCATGCAACCAATGCAATCATGACGGCTCAGCAATTGCATCACATGATTCAATGCAACCAATGCAATCATGATGGCTCAGTAACTGCAGCTCTCTGCACTGGGCCCCCAAGGCTGGTCCCACAAACAATCAGTCGTAGCAGGGGTGAGGATCACAAGGCACAACACATACTGTTGAACAGCTACAGATAGACTCTGAGAGAGGAGGAACTACTGTGTGTATCCACTGCTAAGCTCACCAAGCCCCGATGGGCAGATACAAATACATGATGGTAGAGGTACCTTTGGTTTAAATTTGTCTTAGAGGAGGGCTATAAGAAAGAATAGGAGGGAGGTAGAGGTAGAAGGGTGACAATAAAGAATGTAGGGCAAGATTGATCAGCATGAATTATTCTCATATTTGAAATTGTTAACACATTTAATTGGTAAATCATTCTGCTATTACTTGAACGTACGTAGAGGATCATGGAGCTAAATGGTATAATACACGCACATAAATATTACTTTTTGTATGTGATATATAATTCTTTCCAGGCAGTTGGCAAGAATAGACCTGGAAATAGTCATTAAATATCTTAAGAACATTAACAAAATGTATTAACCTGAGAATTATAGAAAAACATATTTAAATTATTTTTATATAATTTATTTCTTAATATTTTTAGAGATAAAACTCATTTGATGATTCTGGTCTCCCACTCCAACTTCCTCCAAATTATAAACACAGACTTCCTCAGGTCTGTAATGGACTTTTCCCCATCTGTACCCTCTTTTCCTTGCTTGAATATTTACTCTTTATTCTAGTATGTAATAGGATTTTGAGTACATTCTTTCATACTTTCTATGAAATTTTCTATAAGTTACATCTGCTTTATAACAATCTACATGAACTTATGACTAATTCTTGCAAATCTTTAACTGAAGAGAAATATCTAGAATTCTTTCTGGTACACAAGGAAATTCTATTTCCTCTCTTCATTTTTCTTTTTTTACTGTCTCATTAATATAGACTGCCTCCCTTCCTAAATTAAAATTCATTAAATTTTAAGGAAAGTTGCTCCTCCTTTCATAAATTGTATCTGAAATTACCACACTTATATTAATTCTCTGTTTGTCTTTTTATCATCATATCCACCTATTGTAACCTTAGTTTTTTTATTAGCTGTATCCATTCTCCCCTATGTGCTATGAGCTCTTCAAGTTCCTTATATTCTTGTTCCTTATCAGGAGTGTAGTCCTTGAATGTGGAGTCCTGGTATTTGCTTTTCTGTGCTCTACACTTTTTAGTGCAATAAAAGGTTGGGTACTAACCATTGTGTGGTAGTTCTCATATATAGATTGCTTGGTTTCTGTAGAACTGTGTAATCTCTGCCTAGTCCTGGCTAATTATGTTCTCATAAATATCAGTCTTAAATTACAGCTCTCTGTTGACTCATTTAAACAAAACTGCTACTTTCTCTGTTCTCTAATGAGCTTAATTTACAGATGTATGTCCTAACTTGGTGAACTGGAAGTGTTTATCATTGGGACTGGAAAGAATGAGATATTGTTAATGACAAAACCTGTGGCAAATATTGCTGATGAAAAGATGAGAAAGAAGAGAGGATGCGTGAGAGATGCCCAGGGGAGAAGTTACACGGTGGTGTTTCAGCTCTGCTTGCAAGGTACTTTGGAATGCTTCTCATTTTCCATGCTCCTATAATTCCAAAACCAACTTTTCAAAATGAGAAAAGCTTGTTGAAATAAAAGCTGGGTATGGTTGCTCAAGCTTGTAAATCTAGCACCAGTAAGGCTGACTCAGGAGTGTTGTCAGGAGTTTATGGCCAGTCTACACCATACTGCGATATCATCTCAAAGGTTATCACCTCTGTAACTACGTGTGTTCCCCAAGAAATACCCCTTTGACAGCAAATTCTAATAAGAATGAAGAGAATATGGATTTCTCATTATTTCTTGATTGATAATTTTCTGGTATATGGAAAAATAAGATATTTGAATAATGAAAGTCAAATATAAACATTTGTGAATTCAAATTTAGATTTTGATTAGATGGCTGCCTTGTGCATCTGGAAATACATGCTTCAGATTAGCTTCCTTTTATTTTCATGTTATTTGTATTAAACCATATCACAAGCACAGTTAACACCAATAAAATTCAGCTCAAAATATCAGTTCTTTCAAATGTGCTGTGTTTGACAATGACTTTAAGTTATCCAAAATTATATATTTGGCTCAAATACAACTGAATTGTATGACTGAAAAGAATATTTCTAATTTAACTGAATTTATGTACATACAAAAGCTTTGTAGAAGGCTTTAAAGTAGAGAATCAATCAGTTTTATGAGTATAAAATTTTTGAAAAGTTGTGCATTGTTTTCTTAACTTAATTCTTTAAAGCTAATATTTCATTCAAAGCATTTATGAATATATAACTTGCATGCTCAGTACAAATACATTAATCATAAAGACAATACCTAAAACATATTTCTATTTTATGTAAGCTTAGTTTAAAGTTGGGAAAAATCAATTTGTCAGCCCAGTTGTTATGCATAAAAATAGGATATCAATAGGTACAAAAATAAGGAGGCATATATAAAATTTAACTAAAACTAGACCTTGGAAAGCTGAGAGGAGTTCAATGTTACTTAACAAACAATGGCGGAATGAGGCAGAGCTTATGGTTTAAACATGCCAACCATGTCAAGGTAGTGGACCCACTTGAGTGTGAACAGTAATGGTGCATCCTTCGTTTTTCTGAAATAGGCAGGTCCTGGCATCCTTCTGCAGAGGCAACAAGCTCTCTGCATTGGAGGGGCTACTAGGAGTTTTACAGCTATCATTTTCAAGTTTTCATTACTACCCAGTGTAGTCTTATCTGCACCTTTCATTTTGTACATTTCTAGCTTTGTTTTTATAGTAGCATGATTTGATATCTGTGGTTCAAGTATCTAGGGAGGGCTCAATGAGAGGAAAAATTTCAGAGTGTCGAGGATAGAGTTAGGAACTGCAGGGTTTTTAAAATATGATTTCTGAAATAACTAGACAACAAGCACATTGATGACTGAGTCATTAAATTATTTAATTTTATTTTGTGTGTATGGGTGTTATACCTGCACACATGTCTGTGTATCTCATGTGAACTTGGTGTGATTCCCTACTACTCAAGTTATAGGTGGTTGTCAGTTGCTGTATGGGTTTTGGGAATCAAATTCAGGTTATCTGTACAAACAGCCAGTGCTCTTAACCACTGAGTCATTTCCCCAGCCTCAATGATAATAGACAAGCAACTAAATTTAAGTAGTAGCTGAAAAGTCATCAAACAATTTAAGTACGTAATATGATAGCATGTAATGTAATACAATAACTAGGGGAATACAAATATAATATGAAAGGTAATAGCTACCAGTGTGACTTTGCTACCACATAATCACTGTATATGCTGCTTCGTAATCTAGTTTAGTATTTGGAATTAAATAATCCCTTAACATTAAATTCATTCAATAAAAGATATTTTTTACAGATGTTTAAAAAGGACATAAATATAAAAATTCAAATATGCCTTTTCATTCTAAATGACTTCAGCTGCGCATGGTGGTGCACACCTTTAATGCCAGCACTCTGGAGGCAAAGGCAAGCAGATCTTTGTGAGTTTGAGGCCAACCTGGTCTACAAGGTGAGTCTAGGACAGTCAAGGCTACATAGAGAAACCTTGTCTCTAAAAACAAAACAAAGCAAGCAAACAAAAAAAATACCACAAGGTAGGGTGATTAGATTTGTATCTCAGGTATGGAAATATATGATATGAATGAAAATATGAAAATGAATGCTAAATCGAGAAGACAAATATGTAAGTCTTGGGAATGGCATTAAATGAATGTGGTAAGACTAAATTATTCCCAGCATATACTCCCAATAGGAACATTATTGTCCTTGAGAAGAGAAAATTAATTTGCAATGAGAAAGGAGAAAAGCAAAATGTCTTAGATCTTTCGATAATTTATGGCCCTCTAAAGTTGTACTATATCTGACAAAGTCTCTTGTTAATTAATATTTAATTTATTTAATTAAGTAGGTAATATATTTTAAGTAGCTAAATTAAAATAGATTTTCCCAGTAGTAAAATGATAGTGAAAACAGATTGAGAAATAGTTAAAGGTGCAAAAATCTTGAGAAGATGCCAGAACTATGTTGTTCCCATTTGCTACAAATTCAATAGCAATGAATTCAAGGCAAAAACATTTATTTACATTTTCTTGAGAGATCAAACGTAGGTGAGAGTCTATTAGTGGCAGTTGTTGGTGTGTTTATGACTAAGGAATAGCCAGTCCATTGGTTCTGTATTGTCGTAGAAGTGAAACAACTTAGGATCCCAATATTCAGTGAAAAATTTCACTACAAATAGCACTGTCAAATTAACATCCATTGTTGAACCTTGTCCACTTGTGAATAGTCCACTCCCTCAGACAGCCTAATCTTCACCAGTGTCGTCAAATTTCAAGTTGTAAAAAAAACCTTCTGAAATGGGCTATCGGCAGACCTTCACCTTTTCTTCCACTTCTCCAAGGCCAATGCCCAAATCTCATTGCCAGGTCTGTGGTATACCCCCTGCTATGGGTTCTCCTCATTCTCTGCCCTTGTTCTCAGGGGACTAAGCATATCCTGTGGAACACCCTGATTTTCTCCCTCTTGTAGGCCCTCCAGCCAATGTCCCCACTTCAGCCCACTCCTATTTCCAAGGGTCAGCTTCCAATACCCGGAAACCCATTTTACCTAGAACCCTCAGTGATGATAGCTATTAGGATCTCAGAAGAATTTCCTACCCAGAAGCACACAGCCACCACACTCTCCTAAGAAACAGACCCAGCAATAGAAAGCAAAGAACCAAACACCTATATAATAAAAACAAGACCAGATATCAGCACAGACAACTGACATTGTCCAAGCCTAAGATGCCTAGATGCCAGTATAAAAACAAAATAAATAATAGACAAGACACTATTATCTCCACTAGAGCTCAGCAACCCTCCTACAACAGGCTCAGAATATTCCAACATTGCCTGATAGTGGAATATTATCAATAAAGAAAACCCAAACTGAAAGAAATATGGGTAGGAATTTAAAGTTTACCACCTGTATTGTCCTTGGCTGGTGCCTTAGTTTGAGCGGGACCCCTGGGCCCAAATCTGCCTATCATAATGTTCTACTTGTTGGTTTCTAGGACCCTCTGGATCCTTCTACTTTGCCATTCTCCCATGCTTCTCTCATCTAGAATTCCAATAGGATGTCCTCCCCTCTGTCCCAGTTTCCTGGTAAGTGAAGGCTTTGGTGGGACATGCCCCTTGGGCTCATATGCAGATATAAGTGGGTATATACCATTTAAGTCTTTCTGCTTCTGTGTTAACTCACTCATTATGATAATTTCTATCTCAATCCATTTATCCACAAATTTCGGAAATTCCTTGTTTTTAATAGCTGAGTAGTATTCCGTAATGTATATGTACCACAGTTTCTTTATCCATTCTTCTACTGAGGGACACTTAGGCTGTTTCCATGATCTGGCTATTATGAATAAGGCTGTGGTACTTCACATTTGACCATGTCCCCTGGAGGGGGAGACCTGGTGGCACTCAGAAGAAGGACAGCAGGTTACAGAGAAGAGACTTGATACCCTATGAGCATATACAGGGGGAGGTAATCCCCCTCAGGAACAGTCATAGGGGAGGGGAATAAGGGGAAAAGGGGAAGGAGGGAAGAATGGGAGGACACAAGAGATGGGATAACCATTGAGATGTAATAAGAATAAATTAATAATAAAAAATTAAAAAAAGAAATGTTTATTTTTAAAACCTGTAACCTGTTATATTTTAGAATTTATCTGTTTTTGTGATTAATTGTGCTCTTTTGACTATGAGGTAATTTCCTTTTCTCAGAAGTATAAGTTCAGTCACCAACAATAAATGGTTTTGAAAACTGGAAACTTGACTTCAGTTGAAGTCAAGATATCTAATTTCATCCACCTTTTCTCTTGAAAAAAAAAAAGAAATATGGAAATGAAAAATTTAGAAACTTGAACAAGAACTGTAGAGGCAAGCTTCACCAGCAAATTCTAGAGATGGAAGACATTGAAGACACAATAGAAGGGCATGGATACCTCAGTCAAAGAAAATGTTAGACTAAACAAACAAACATACAAAAAACAAAACCAAAAGAACTTCTAGCACAAAACAGAAAGGAAATCTGTGACACTATCAGAGGACCATGTTAGCTCTGCTCCTTAACAATTAGGTTTTATTATGAATTTATTAAACAAAAGTAACTTCCTTATAACCCAACTACTCTAAGGAAGAGGGAAAGGAGGTTAAAAAGAACAAGAGTAAACCTTCCGGGTCTCAGTTCCATAGGATGGGTCCCTAGGTGTTTCCCGGTCTGTATGAAGATCCTCTCCCTGATAGAAGCAATCCACCCCTCATGGTCAGGTGGTTCGAGTCTGCAGTTGTCTCTCTGTCTACTTCTAGTTGGTCCACAACCTCCTCCCTTTCTGGTTCCCTCCTCCCAAGGAGGGAGGGATCTGCAATAAGATAGCCCAGCTGGAGTCCCAGGTCCTTTTTCTTAATTCTGGACCCAGGATAGTTCCTCTCAGTCCTTTACAATGTTTATCTCAGTGGGGGTATAAACATAGAAGACTGCTTTCACCTGAGGTCAAGTCACATTCCTTCTGGGGCAAAGCCCTCTAAGACTCCCTTCATCTTGGGCCCAGCCATGTTCCTTCCACAGGACCAAGTCTAAGAATAACAGGAAAAGAGGAGAGAGGAAAAATCCCAAGTCAAAGGCAAAGAAAATATTTTCAACAAAATCATAGAAGAAAAATATCGTACTCTAAAATAAGAGCTGCTTATCAAGGTGTAAAGAACTATACAGAACAGCAAATAAACTGCACCAGAAAAGAAAGTACTCTTGGCACATAATAACCCAATCACTAAACATAAAGAACAAAGGTAGACTATCAAAAGCTACAAAGGGAAAGGCCAAGAAACATATAAAGGCAGACCAATTAAAACATGACCTGACTTCTTAATAAAGACTGTAAAAGCTAGAAGGGTCTAGACAGATGTGCTGCAGGCTCTAGGAAACCACAGCTGTCGGCTCAGACTATTACATTTAGCAAAATTTCATTTTGTTTTTC
Organism: Acomys russatus; assembly: GCF_903995435.1. Lineage (NCBI taxonomy): Eukaryota > Metazoa > Chordata > Mammalia > Rodentia > Muridae > Acomys > Acomys russatus. The sequence continues at coordinate 4,869,206 of NC_067148.1, forward strand.
TCTGACTACTTTTATTTCAAGCCATTTTACTTAATGTATGGTTTCCAGAACTTAAAAATCTTCAAATGTTAGTGATTTTCTTTTAAAAGACAAAATCTTATTGTTTCTGTATTAAAGTTCTAGATGAGGAGATATTGAATATATAAAATAATGTTAAAAAGAAACAGCAAAGCTGAAAGTATTTAAGAACCACATTGCAAAATACAATACAGTACAAGAGTAACAAAAACCAGTAGTATAACAAAGCAGAACAACAAAAACCATTCCCTTGGTTTGGTTAGGACTAGCAAGCTCTGGTTTCACAAACAGGTCATGCATAGATAAATACAAAAGAAACAGCACAACCAACTCTGGCTCTACACACACACACACACACACACACACACACACACACACACACTGATCAAATGAATGAATGGATAAATAAATAAATAAATAAATAAATAAATAAATAAACTTTTACATATTTATTGAACAAGGAAACCAGCGAAAGCAAATCAAAATTACATTGAGCTTCCATTTCACCCAAGTCAGAGTAGCTATCAGCAAGGAATCAACAACAAATGCTAGCAGGGCTGTAGAGAGAAATGAAGCATTGTATATCATTTTAAACACTTAAATAGGTATATATGGTCACTGTGGAAAATAATAATGGATGTTTATCAATAATCTAAAGCCAAAACAAGCATATAATCTACTGTAGCACTTCTGGGTATGTAGTTGAAGGAATCTGAGTCAACATACAGCATTGATTCAATCATAACTATGTTTTTTTACAGCACTACCCAGGAGGACAAGGAAAAGGAAAAGATGGTGATTATGATTAAGATAGACATGAAAGTATGTGAAAGTCTTCTAGGGAAGAAGAAGAAGATTAGTGTGAGAGGGTTAAAGTGTGAGTGGGCGTATGTATGAATAAGTGCATGTGTGAAAATGTCATAATAAAGTAGACTCTTCACTGAAATGAACATGTGTAAATAAAAGTACTGAAATCTATGCTTTTTGCTGACTTATCTTAGACGTCCTTCTTATATAGGATCCTTCTTTCTCTGATACATCTTTTTTATCTAATGTCGGCGCCACACCGTCCAGCGGAAATAAGACACCAACAACCAGACTTCTTCTCTAGATCTTTACTCAGGATTTTGCTAAGCAGAATGGCCCTGAAGATGGGAAGAGTCAAGCTTAAGTATTGGTCCAGGACCAGTCAGCTCATGCCACATAATAGTTCCTCATTGGTCAGCGTCAGAGCAGGACTGCTCGTCATCAGATTGCCAGTTACCCCTGCACAGCCTCTTGCCAAATAAGGTTTTATGTATCCCAGAGAGCGCTCGCCGTCGGGATGGTGGAAGGCGGAAACCAGCGCCATGTTTGGGCGTGGCACTTCGCAGCTCTCCACAGTTCCCCCTGTTTTTTATTGTATGAACAATGAGCTCATGGAAAAGAAACGGTCCGATCAAGGCTGGAGCATGACTCTGGACCAACCAATCGAGGACCAACATGGAGGTAACACTCAATGCCATCCCGCGTGCAATGGATAATTTCCTTGCGGGGTGCAATGGCCACTGGGTGTACACAGATATAGGGTGCCTTTCGACGTGCAATGGCAACTAGGCTCAGTCGAGTGCAAAGGCCACACAGAAGGAAAAGAGGGAGAGAGAGGAGCTCACTGCAAATCAATTACTCAGGACTTAAAGGCTGCCAGCCAGGCCTGGGGGGACTGTCCGGCCTCCAGGGCATAAAAGGCCTGTTCGATAAGGGCTCGATCTCTGTCGCTTGTCATAATCAAGAGACGTAGGAACATAAGGCAAAAGCAACTGGCAACCAATAGAACCACGGCTAAGGCGCCTATGCCAGCCCATTCTTTGAGGTGATACATGGCTTGCTGGATCCAGGAGGCAAGGCCTTCTGCAGTAGAAATGTCCACTCGGATATAGTTAACAGTAGCAATGGCTGTTCATAGATCTGTCATCAAGGAGTCAAATTCCCAAGACCAGTTTCCTGTAAGATGACTACGCAGTTGTTTAGAAAGGTTAACTGCTCTGGTAAAATTATAATATTGAACGGAAGTTACGCATAACCCCGAAAACTTCCACTCACAGCCCAGTTGGGCCAGTTGCCACAAGGTATCAACTTGCTCTTGAACCAAGTCCACTCTCTGATTGAGGATCATAATACCTCCTCGCAGATTACTATTAATACTAGACTGTGTGTCCAAGTCAGTGGCAACTGAAGCCAACAAATTATTCAAAGCATGAGCTGTTTGGATCGTGGAGGCCATAGAAATTGCTGCAGCCGTGGCTCCAACTGCTGCCAAAGAGATAGCAGCGACTACGGCTGCAGTGATACCAAAGTCATGTTTTGGGCAAAACAGAGATAGAGAGGAAGGTGCTTCCACCGGGACCGGGATCCAATGTGGCACACGAGTGACCACTGCTATTTCAAAGTTCTCTCCATCCCAACATTGGCTATAAAAACATGTCTGTGGGGAACAAGACAGAATAGAGATATCGCTAAGGGAGCCATTATATACAAGTCAGAGAAAAGGTGGCCATAAGCAGACTGGTGTAGTTTTGAAGCTAATGTTCTGACCAGGAGAGGTGAGTCTCGTTACGTTTTCAAATGTTTCACCCTCCTGCCATCCAAAGGATGCATTGCCTGCTCGGCCTCCTCCAAGCATTACAAAGGGAGAGAGATCTGAACAACTCCCGTTAACACCACAAAGTAACCACACATCAAATGGATTGGATGCCCGAGCCTGAGTAAGACTTTGATAAGTAAAATTAAAACCAGCCTGAGTAGCATTATAAAAGGCAGAAATATAAGGAGAGAAGGTAAAATACGGCCTTATAGCCCAGTTAACCTTATGTGCTTGGCAGTCTGTCCAAGGAAAAAAGGACTCCTTGGTGTTTATTCCCTTATAGAAGGGAGCCCACCGAGGTTGGTGTGGGATAGTGACATTTCCTTTATCTTCCATGCTAGGCCACCAACCTTGCACCCAAGTGGCATTGGTGGTGTTGAACTGGACTGGCTTTCTCTCAAACCATCCAGCTGTCTGATTATACAACTTGATACATTTCGGGGAGAAAGAGATATTAGACACCCTATGAAAACACAGGGCACCTGACAAGGGTGATAGTAAAATTTTCATTAACACTGGCAAGCTGCCTTTCATAAGGAATATATGGTACTTCCAGGCTCTGGTTGGTGCCAAAAAATCTAGGAAAAACATGTGTGTCTTGTCGCACAGGCATCGGCTTCGGGAACGCTGACAGGATCCCCCATCTGGGCTCCATCATTACAGGATTCATCATCAGGAGAAGAAGCAGGAGGATCAGCGGGATTGCATCGTCGCACCAGCCATTCCAGGACCCAGATGGGATCATTTTGATTCTGTGGAAAAACACAAACAGACCCTCTTGCCCAGGCCAGCACAGGGTCAGGTCCAGACCATTCACCTGTGAGAATGTTTTTCCATCTCACCTGTCCCCTGGATGTAGGGTTCCAATTAGCATGACGTTCTGCCGCCGTACGGCCGTCAGCATCCAGGGTTAAAAATTTTAAAGTAAATAGGGCAAGTGAAATTCGGTCCTTGGGTGTGCGACCAGACCCAGTTCCCCCTTTTTGTTTTAAGAAGCATTCCTTGAGTGTGCGGTGAGCACGTTCTGATACCCTGGCCTTGAGGGTTATAGGGTAAGCCATGTTTTATGGCGATTTGCATTTGAGAACAAAAGGAATGGAAGGATGAGGCAGTATATCCTGGGCCATTATCAGTTTTTACTAATTGAGGTTTTCCCCAAGCGGCCCATGCTTCGAGGCAATGAGTGATAATGTTGCGAGCCTTCTCACCAGATAGGGGCGAAGCAAAAATAATGCCAGAACAGGTGTCGACAGAGACATGGACATACTTCAGCTTTCCAAATTCAGGAATATGGGTAACATCCATTTGCCATATCGTTAAGGGCAGTAAGCCTTTTGGATTTACTCCCAAGCTTACAGGGTGGAGATGAATACTATAGTTTGGGCAATGGGTAACAATGTGTCATTAATTTAAAGTCTAAATCTCTTAAAAGGTCTCTTCCCCATAGGCTTACTGGTAGCTCTAGGACATAAGGTTGGATGACACCTTTATGGCCCTCATTGTCTTGCCAGGGCAATTCTCTAGCGCTCATGTCTGGTGAACATGCATATCCCAGGCCTTGAACGGTCTGGGATGAAGCCTGCAAGGGCCAATCTCCAGGCCAATCTTTACGAGCTATGATACTACGATCGGCGCCTGTATCTAACAGACCGAGTATGCCTTTTCCATTGATCTTTAACTCTAACAGTGGCCTTTTGTCCATGTCTAATGAAAAATACATGGCTTGCCCTCCAGAGGAGCCAAAACCTTGGTCTCCTCTATTAGCTTTCTTGGAAACAAACTGACCATGTAGGCTTGGTAACAAAACTAGTTAAGTGATGAGATCGCCCGGAGAGATGGAAACTATGCCCCTTGGGGAGGAAACAAGGATCTTAACTTCCCCAGTATAATCACTGTCAATGACCCCAGGGTGAACTATCAAACCTCTGAGTGTGGACGAAGAGCAGCCTATTAAAAGGCCCATGGAATTCTCTGGTAGTGGGCCTCCAAAGTCAGTGCCCACTGGCTGCACCCCCATTTGTAGAGTCAATACGATTCTGGTGGTGCAGCAGAGGTCCAGTCCTGCAGACCCCGGCGTGGCTCTCCTTGGTTGTGTGGAGGCCTGAAGCTGGGTGCAGGGGTCTGCTGATTGTCCTCCATGGCCCCATACATTTGAGGGCCCTGGGGTCGAGGTTCCCTCTGCCCATTTTTTGGCCGGGCACCACCAAATCCTGGAGTCAAGGGCTGGCCGTTAATGTCCTTCACTGACCTACATTCATTAGCCCAATGATTTCCTTTTTTACGTCTGGAACATAGTCCTGGCCCTGTATAGGGTTCCCTTTTTTGACCTTTTACTGGACACTGATGCTTTAAGTGGCCTGGCTTGCCGCATCGGAAGCATGCACCTGGCGTACTACCTCTTCCTTTAGCCATTTGCATCACAGCCGCGGCGAGGCCTGCATTCGTGAGAGGGCCTCCCAGTTCTCTACAGGCTTTCAACCAAGCTTGTAAACCTTTAGATTTCCAAGGAGTAATAGCATTTCTGCATTCCTTGGTACACTGTTCAAAAATGAGCTGTTCTACTAGCGGCATCGCAGTGTCCGGGTCACCAAAAATCCCGCCCGCAGCCTCCATCATTCTTGCAACAAAATCGGAGAATGGTTTTGTAGGGCCCTGTACAATTTTAGTCAGATTGCCAAGGACTTCACCGCGATTGGGTAGGGACTTTCAGGCCTTAATGGCTATTGTGTTGATTTGGGCATAGACCTCGGGAGGATACCCAGTTTGAGCATTGGCAAATCTCCCTTGACCCATAAGCATATCCACATCCCATGCTGCATTCCCAGCCCTCTGGTTCTGGGCCACCTGATGTTGAGCCACATCCTGATAAAAAGATTTAAAATCCAAGTATTGGCCCATGGACATGCAGGCTTTTACCGTGCTGAACCAATCAACAGGGGTCATAGCCTTATTGGCAAGGCGCTCCAGCTGAGCATGTGTGAAGGAGGCCTGAAGGCCATAAGTTTGGATGGATTCAGCCAGACTCTTGAGCTCCTTAAAATCTAGTGGTTCATGGTAATGCTGATTATTGGCATCCACAAAAATGGGAAAAATAGCACTAGCCTGTTTCCATACTTCTGGGCACAAAGAATGTGATGGCTGTAGCGGTGACGTGTCCGCATAAGGCGGAGGCGCGGACAGAGAGACGCGCCAAGATGGCGAGTCCTCGCTCTTGGGTGCGGCTACTTCTGCTTTCTTGTTCCTTCCCCCTCCTTTGTGTTGCCTCTTGGCTAATGCCTACATCTTGGCCATGAGGTTCTCAAGCTCCTTCTCCATTTCCTCCATTTTTTCCTCCTCTTCTGAACTACTCTTTGAGGAGGACTCTCCATCTGTCATGAGGCCATGGAGGTCATGGTAGAGGCGCCCTCCCTCCGGTGTTTTCTTGTCCTTCTCACTGGAAACCCCTTAGGACCTACTCTCTTGTAGCTGTTCTAATGCTTCGGAGGATTTCTTAACTGCCTGACAGCACTTCTCGTCCTCCAGACAGCTACGGACAAGCCTCCATATGGGGCGGACTCCTCCTTTTAAGCTCCCCTGCTCCCAGGCGAAATCTAAATCTCTGCCCAATTTATCCCAGCAGCTCACATTCAGGTGCCCAGAGACCGCAAACCAGGGGACAATTATAGCTACTTCTTTCAGAAAGGTTACAATGACTTCCTCTTTCATTTTTAAGCCTTTGGCTTTCAATAGCTCTTTTAAGGCTGCTTTGATTGGACATGATGACGAATTCCCCATGACTACAGGGTCGTCAGCCATCCCCTGCTTTACCGCGGACTGTAATCTGTCTCGACCTGAGAACCTAACCTTTTGGGTCCGACAATCCTGGACACTTACCGATCGATCGCCCTGTAGATCCGGAGTTCTTTAATCTGGCGCAACGGGAACTTTAACGTCCCCGTACGGGCCACCACTTGTCGGCGCCACACCGTGCAGCGGAAATAAGACACCAACAACCAGACTTCTTCTCTAGATCTTTACTCAGGATTTTGCTAAGCAGAATGGCCCTGAAGATGGGAAGAGTCAAGCTTAAGTATTGGTCCAGGACCAGTCAGCTCATGCCACATAATAGTTCCTCATTGGTCAGCGTCAGAGCAGGACTGCTCGTCATCAGATTGCCAGTTACCCCTGCACAGCCTCTTGCCAATAAGGTTTTATGTATCCCAGAGAGTGCTCGCCGTCGGGATGGCGGAAGGCGGAAACCAGCGCCATGTTAGGGTGCGGCACTTCGCAGCTCTCCACAATCTAAGATGTGAATTTCTTTTAATGACTTTAAATTTTTTATTGTGATGACAGTAATCTTTGGCTGCCAGTTCCACACCCAAGAAGTTTGAAACTTGCTACTGTCCTACCAACCAGGAAGATGCAAAGTAGACGGACTAATTGTTTCTTGTTAGAAGGGCATAAAAAGGCAGGTGCAGTGGCACACACCTGTAATCCCAGAACTCTGGGAGGCAGACCTTAGCCACGTGGATCTCTATGAGTTCAAAGCCAGCATGGTCTATAAGGTAAGTCCAGGACAGCCAATGCTACACAGAAAAACTTTGTTCCAAAAAAACCAAACCAATAAATAAATACATAAATATATAAATAAATTGATTAGAACACAGAATAAAGCACTGTTTCCAATACTGGAGACATTGACAGAGGAACATGGGGATGTACATGTTACTGGAGCAAAAAAAAAAAAAAAAAAAAAAAAATCATGAATGGAAAGCCTCATAGCTGGCAGAAACACATCTTACTCTGCTTTTGCTGCTGTTGCCGTTTTGTTATTTTGGTCTTGAAATGCATGCAGGGTTATTAATGATGCATAGCTTAGTTCTATGAGTAGATACCCTTTATAAACCAGTGTGAATGCTCCACCTGAAAATGTCGGTAAGAGTCCTGAGTTCTGCTGGAATTATGGAAGCATTGCTTTTGGTCCTGTACACTCCTTGACTCCCTGGTCACTCAATACAATCTCAGAGTATCATCTTTCCTTTAACACTGTGCTAACACATAACACTGTGTATGTAATGATACAGAACACATTGCATGGTAATATTAAAATATTTATTTAATTTTGTTTTTTGTATGTGAATATGTCTCCAGAATGTATGTAAGGGCATCTTATTGATGTCTGGTGCTGGAAGAGGTCAGAAGAAAGTGCTAGATCCATTGGAACTGGATGGACAGACCAGTGTGAGCCACCACGTGGACGGTGGCTGAGAAATGAAGCCTGGTCTTCTGAAAGAGCAATGTGTGCCCCTAACTGCTGCCCACCTCTCCAGGCATATGGCACGCTAGTTGTAAAAATTTAAGCAAAACTTATTTTAGAAAGTGAACATATTTTAAATCCTTTAAACATTGCAATAAATAGGCTTGGTGTTTATGTTCTTCTTTTTTTTTTTTTTTTAAGGTAAGAAACAAAAGTATTGTATTTGCTTCCTAATTATGTGCTTTTAATTTCAGAACCTAGTTTTGTCAACTTTTAAAAATATTTCCTTTATTATTGAAATTTGTCTTTTGACACCCCTATACAAGCATTTTATAATGCACCTCTGTTACTACTGCTTCCCATTCTTTCTGGGAAATGGGGTGTTTCTAAAAAAATCTTCAGAAATTAATATATTTATTGCAAGCTTAAAAAATGGTGTCAGAAAGTGCTTTGGAAATAATTTTCAATAAACAGGGATTCTACGTCAACAAATGTGTCTCCTTATATTTTCATTATCCTTTTGAAATTGGGTTTATTTCATTTGTTTGCTTTTTTGAGGAAGGACTTCATTCTATAGTTACGTAGCTTCATGAGTCTCAGGATTATTGGACAGAGCCAGGTTTGTTGTTGTCCTTTTGGCTCCACACCACCTGCCTCTTACCCCCTGTTGTAGCGCAGATCTTCCCTTGAATCTTTTGTAATTCACCCCTGCATTCCACATGACTTTTTTGAGTTTTGACTCAAGTCATTGAAGATGCTCTCTGCTTTATCTACCCTCACCCACCTGGTTCATACCCATCTTGCATCTTGCTTCATATAAAGAGTTTTACAATACATGTTGTCTCTATTTTTCTTTTCTTTTCTTTTTTTTTTTTTTTTTGAATGAAGCTGCCAAAACCTCTTAAAAATCTCATTTTGTTTCTACCAATCCCTCTTTCCTTGATCTGTTTTCATTTATCGTTCTGAGCACAGTGTATCTGAGAGTAGCATTTGCCTTTTGGAGTCAATCTTCTGAGAAACCTTTGTCTGAGACACTGTATTATTTCTAGTTCACTCTAAATTTTGTAGTGCTGTACTTTCTTTACAATAGGTTATCTTTAAGCATGGTCATGCTGTCCAATATTTTGTAAAGTAATCTGAGTGAGATATCCTTGAGTACCCTTTGGATACTCCTTTGGCACTTTGTCGAGAGAAAATATTATTTCTGCTCTCTCCTTTTTCCATGAATAGACTTCTCAGCAAAGATAAAAAAAACAACTGTGGACTCCTGGCCCTGGTCTCTGGTTTCTTCAGTCAACCGCCCTTGATTAGTACTGGGAAGAGTGACAGTCTGTTCACTTACCAAGTGAGATTAATGTGTTTAATGTTACTGTATACGTGACTTTGTATCTGAGACCTACTTCGCTGCTAGTGACAATCGATTATAAGACATGTTCAGGGCCACTAAATCTATAGGAATCCTGCTTCTTTCTCTGCGCTTTGGTGAACTGAATTATTACACCTGGATTAGTCACAAGGAGGACACTTAGTTCCCGGTCTCAAGCCAGGAACCACATCCAAGAGTAAATATTATGAAATCTAAAGTCCCTTTGGATTTTTATCTGTATTTTGAATAAAAATCCAGAAAATGATTCATAATTTTTTTCTAGACTTTGAAATTCTTGGTAACATAGGTTATCTTTACTCCCCACGTATGTGAAAGAGCTTGTGTGGGATCCAGGATATCGAAAGCTAAACAATACACATTTACAAAGGTCTTAATACATTTTTGAAGATATTTAAATTAAAACACTAATTTTGAGGTGAGACTATGTCTTCTTTTATGAATGATTGTGTATGAATGCGAGCTGCCTCACAGATTCACTTGTTTTATTGGTTACAGGTCAATTTGCACTCTGATAATTACACAAGGAGGTTACGTATCCAGCACTGAAAAGTTCAGATAACCTCAGGGAGATGTAATATAGTTATCTCCAATAACACATACACATGAGGGATACTCATGTGTGATCACAGACTATGGAGCCTTAAGACACTAAGAATGGCATACTTCCATTCAGATACAATTGTAGGTTATAATTATATGATCTATGACATACAGAGTGATAGTAAATGTGAGTGAATGAATATATAGGTGCTTGAAGAAATGAGATAGAATGATTGAAAATTCCAAAATTAATCTGAAAAAATTATGTCAGCAGACACAAGCTTGACATGGGGATAACAAGAGAATATTGATAGAAACTGATTTTAAATATTTATTTATTGTATATGAGTACTTTATCTGCAGAAGAGGGCATCAGATCACATTACAGATGGTTGGAAGCCACCATGTGGTTGCTGGGAATTGAACTCAGGACCTCTGGAAGAGCAGGCAGTGGTCTTAACCACTGAGCCATCTCTCCAGCCCCTAGAAACTGATTTTTAAAGAATAAGCTGAGAGGACCTCATTACATGTTTAGTCCTTGTTTATAGAATGATAGAGGTTAGAACACAAGGGCTTTACATTAAGCTTAAACAAACGCCCATTGAAGTGGAGAGTGGTCTTAATCTTTTCTATCTCCAGAGACTAAGAAATAAGATGCTAAAATTGACTAAGACAAATTTAAAAACAAAACAATTAACATGGCATATTTTACATCTTACAAACACAATGTTTTAGAAAGTACTAGTGGTGTCCACAGTTCAACATTCTAAAGAGCTGCTGGATCTCTGGACAACAAGTTGGGAGGGGACAAGTGAAAGACGTGAGTGGAGGCTACGGCATGAGGAGATTCAAGGCAAGTCACGATTCAGAGTTTTACATGAGGGAAAGGGAAGGCATGGCACATTCATTCTCTCTGTGTTGGTGACACACAAGACTTCTTCAGGCTCCACAAAAACCTGATGCATAAATAAGAGTGAAAGGTTTTCTGAGACACCTACTGAGCATCTCAGCAGTGTTTCCCAGTGAATAGTGGTGGGAGGGTTTGTAAACAGACTTTACGGTCATAGAAATGGCTTGGAATCCGTGGCTGTGATCACATTCCAGTGACTTTCGATGAATTCACAAACTGCTAGTATCTACTAACCTGTACCAAGGCACTGCCATTAGGACTAGAATTCAACCATCACTTTATGAAAGCGGCCACAACAATAAAGACTACAGGTTTGGGGAGATATTCAAAGCAGAACTGTAAATACTCTCTTAATTAGAAACTGAACTTTCAAAATGAACTAAAAATCACAGAATACAGCACTTGCCCAAAATTCAGGCATATCCTGGGTTCAGTCACCAGCCTGGAGAGAGGAATTGAGGAGGTACAAATCTTTAGTCCAAGAACTTGGGAGACAGATCTATGTGAGTTTAAGGCCTGTCTGGTCTATAAAACAAGTTCCAGGACAGCCCGGGCTGCACAGAGAAACCATGTTTGAAAAATGAAACAACAGCAACAACAATAACAATAAACAAAACAACCCTCTCCCATAACACTCAAAACAATAGCAACAACAAAAACTGTACAGCCTAGAAAATAATGATGTCTACCCCTCTCTGGGCCAGGTACTAATACTGACAAATCCAGAAATGAGTTTTATTTTGCTTTTGAACATTTAATTTTCTTTGTTGATGAAATTTAAATAAATACTCCTGATTAGGAGAGACAGCTGGACATTTGAACAGGTGGTTTCAGGAGATTACAAGGGAGCTGCTCAGGGAAATGTTCCTAGTAAGAAACAGAGCCATCTGTCAGATATTGTTTAAAAATTCTAGTGAGAAAAATACAAGATAAACTTCTAAAGAGCTACATATTAACACATTAAGTAATAAAACCAAAAGTCAGGTAAGGAAAGTTAAATAGTCAAATGTGTCATTTTAACAAAGGGATTGGGCTAAACCAGAATGTTCTACCTGGAAATCCATGAATTCTAAAATTGCAATGTTGATGTTCATTATCACTGCAACAGCAATCATGATAAAAAAACAACAGAGAAATTTTGGGTTAAGCAAGGTTAAGCAAGGTTTATTTTGTATTAATGTTTCTGTGTTATAAAATCTCAGAGGCTTTGGAAGTGTAGTAAAATTTGCCAACAGAGAAACAGAATCTGAGCTGGGCAGTGTGGCACACACCTACAAAGCAAGCACTAAACATACGCAGTAGGAGGATAGCAAGTTGGAAGGCAGAACGGCTTCCGATTAAGAGTCTGCCTAAAGAGAAAGGTAGAGTTTCCAGAAAATTGACTGTGGTATTTGTATATAGGCAGCCAAAATCCTAACCAAAATGTAGACCAGTAAACACATGTAAATTGTACTCAACTTTTTCGTAATTCAGAAGCTGAGAAAGATGGGGCAGTGATAAGCCAGCAGAAGACTGTTATCCTCACCTTGTTGAGATAGTTATCAGGTGCTAGGTTACAATCCTTCGGCCCTAACCTATCACATCTTATTAGGCAGAAAAAAACGAAGACAAACTACTGAGAAATAGAGGCAGTGAGTATTTGTACTCTGGATGTTGTTGTAGCGTCTCCCGCCCCCCCCCCCGCCCCACACAAAGGCCATAGAAGGAAGAATCCAAGGGCATAGGAGCATGGAATCATGAATAATAACTCTTACAGGTTGGGAGACATGCTGGCATAGGATGATTGAGAGTCACACAGACAGATAAAAAGTACAATAGAAACTAAGATCACTCTGTAAAGTTTTAAATCAAAAATTAATGTTAGAAAGTACAGAGTAAGGTAAGAGGTGGACATTTTTGTGTAATTTGGTCTTTTCTTCTGTAAATGTTTATTATGGATATTTTCTTTTCACAAAATTTTTATAATACTATTTGTCAATATAAACATTTATCAGAGCTAAAATACCCCATTTTCCTCCAGTAAAAGAACTGTTTGAGTTATATTTGATTTTAAATTAGAGTTGTATGATGATTAATATTGATTGCTGACTTGACGGAACCCCGAATTGCCTAGGAGACATTCCTTTGGGCATATCTGTCAAATAGTTTCAAGAATAAGTTTTGAACTCAAGATAAGTTTTTAACTCAGACGACCCTTACTAAATTAGGGGAGAGCTATTATTCAATAGGCAAAACTGGAAGATTTAATAAAAAGAAAACAGGGAGCTGAGCCTGGATCTCTCTCTTACTCCCCCACCCGCTCCCCTCCCTCTTCTTCCTGCTTGGGGATGGAATGTTTCCATCAGTATGAAGCTTCTTCCAAAATGGTGTCCCCTACCGTGATAGATAGACCTTCAATCTCTGAGCAGAAGAGATTTCTTAATTTGATTAATCTATTTTTTACATTGCTTTAGTAGGGCATTTTGGCAAAACAATAAAAAGTAACTATTAGAAGCTGCAACTCATACACTCTGCAACGATTTTATGTTCTGTTTACTTTTTCAAAAACGTTTTTCCCCTACATTCTGCCACAGTTTAAGTGTCTCTACTGCAAACTCAATGATAGTTTATATGTTAGCAAGGTTGCACAAGTATATTTTAATTTTAATACTTAGTCCGTTAAAATAACTGTTGGTGCATTTTGTTACTTATTCTATAGCTTTGACTATTTTCCTTCTGTTCATATCACCATGCTGTTCCCTCTGTTTTTGTGTCCTAGGGTCTCCTCCACTTCCTTCTTCTTTTTTTTTTTTTTTAAAGATTTATTTATTCTGTACATAGTGTTTTGTCTGCATGTATACCAGAAGAGGGCACCAGATCTCATTATAGATGGTTGTGAGCCACCATGTGGTTGCTGGGAATTGAACTCAGGACCTTTGGAAGAGCAAGCAGTTGTCTTAACCTCTGCGCCATCTCTCCAGCCCCCCACTTCCTTCTTCTTATTCCCTCTCTCCTTATGGTTCTAGGAGAGGCCTTTATCTTTATCTTGTCCTTCATTTTAGTAATGTGAACTTTCCCCATATTTTTTATTTACATGTATTTAAATGTTTTAGAAACGTGAATTATGTAAATCCCAGCTCTTGCTATAACATAAATCATTTCTAACATGTCTGTAAGTATCTAAGAGGCGAAATGGTGACTTGGTGCTTCACAAAAGCATAAGCTCTTTATTTCTAATATTTTTGTTGATACTTAAGATTCAGTGCAACAATTTTCTGGGTTCCTCCAATTCCTAACATGTAATGAGTTGGTATAAAGCAAGGCAGAAATATACAACAGACATCCTATTTAATTTCTTAATTGCTAAATTGATGGCACAGAACCAGAATTCTTATTATGTGATAAAATCGCATAATAGTTGAAAGACACTCAGTAAGTACACATATCACAGGCAAAACCAATTTTAAATAAAAGGTTAGTAGTTTTGCCCCAAAATTTATGGAGATTATTTTTCATAATCATTATTTTAATTAAAATATAAGTGCATCTCTTCTATCCCCTCTGCTCTTCTAACTCCTCCTATGCGTCCTTCCTCCAACCCTCCTCATGTTCCTCCTCTATTTTCCTCTCAAATTGGTGAGCTCTTTTTTTTTTGAATTAATTTATTCTTGTTACATCTCAATGTTTATCCCATCCTTGTATCCTCCCATTCCTCCCTCCCCACCCCCCCCCCCATTTTCCCATTATTCCCCTCCCCTATGACTGTTCCTGAGGGGGATTACCTCCCCTGTATATTCTCATAGGGTATCAAGTCTCTTCTTGGCTACCTGCTGTCCTTCCTCTGAGTGCCACCAGGTCTCCCCCTCCAGGGGACATGGTCAAATGTGAGGCACCAGAGTACGTGAGAAAGTCATATCACACTCTCCACTCAACTGTGGAGAATATTCTGACCATTGGCTAGATCTGGGAAGGGGTTTAACGTTTACCTCCTGTATTGTCCTTGGCTGGTGAGCTCTTATTCCTTGACTGTTTAATTTTATTGGTGTGTGTATGTGTGTGTGTGTGTGTACAAATAAAATCTACTAATTTTCTTTTGTTGTTTGTGTGTATATAATTTCATGGCTAACCATTTGAATAACCAATTATTATTTTAAGTGCTGTATCATTATTTAATTAACTGGTATATATTTCTTATGTTGAAAATGAATTTTTCACATACTGCATATTGATTATGGTATTTTTTTTCTCCCAGGACCTCTCCATCTTCCTTCCTTTCAGATCCATACAATTTCTGTCTCTCATTAGATTATAAATGATAATGACAAAAAAGAATAGACTAAAACAAAACCAAAACACCCTAACAAGACAAAACAAATAAACAGAAGGAAAAGAACCTACAAAAGGAACTAGAAGCACGTACAGATGCAGAGACCTTCTTGTTCAGAAACTGAGGAACCCCATAAAAACACAAAACCAAAAGCATAATATATATGCAAAAGACCTCTAGAATGAAAAAACAGGGGGTAGGAAATCAATAAAAATTTAACAAAAATGCCCTGACATGATATTGTGAAACAATGATGCCATTGAGTTCATTTTCTGTTGACTGTCGACTGCTAGGTATGCAGCCTGCCTTTAAGAGTAGTTTGTTTTCCCAGTGAGACTCCTTTAGAGGAAATTAAATTTTCACTTGCAAGTGGTTTTGAATTGGAGAATGCTTCTGGATTAGGCATGGAGGCATATGTCCACTTCTCATTTCAGTTCTAGGAACCAACTGGTATAGAGGAGGCAAGCCCTGTGCATGTGGACATAGTCTCAGTGAGTTCATAAGAGCACTATCTTGTTGATTTAGAGGATCTGGCTTTCTTGGTATCCTCCATACAGTATGGTTCTTACATTTCTTCTGTTTCCTCTTCCATGGGTCTCTTGAGGTCCAAGGGGAGGGATTTAATGAAGACATCCTATTTAGGACTGACAAAACCAAAATATCTCATTCTACACACACTATCTGGCTATGACTGTCTATATTTGTTCCATCTGATGTAGGAAGAAGCTTCTCTGAGGATGGCTGAACAATACAGTGATCTATGAATAATGCAGAATGCAATTAGAAGTCTTTTTACAGCTACATTCCTTTAGTAGAACATAGTATTTGGTTTTATCCTAGGACCTTAGGATATCAAATCTGAGGTTCTTGGTCACCTAGGAAGCATCAGGTATGGGCTCCATCTCTTAGAGTAGACCTTAAGTCAAAACAGATATTAACTGTTTACTCCCACAAGCTTTCTGACACCATTGCCCTAGAATATATTACAGGCAGAACACCACTGTAGATTGAAGGATTTGTTGCTAGATTGGTGTTTACATATCTCCTGTGGCAGCATGTGGAGTACCTTTCAGAACCAAGAACACTACCACGTAACAGTGAACGCTCTATGTAGGCATCAGCTTGACTTATCTGTGTTCAGTGAGTGTATAAATACTGTCATCTTTCATAGGGCTTTTCAGGAAGTTTGTATAGAGCAACCAATTGCTTTGAAAATTGTCTGTATTGTTTGGAGGCTTCCATTTAACCTTTTTTGCCAGAACTCAATTATACGTAACTCAATCCCTGTACTGGAAGCTTCATTTGGTGACATGTCCAGTTGGAATTTTATCTCTACCATCATTTGGTAATTTCTTTTAGATTGCTTTCATATATGTATATATTTTAGGAAGATTCTTGGCTCTCTGTATTCTCTCCCTTGCCTGCCCTCTTTCTTCCTGTCTGACTCTCCTTTCTCACCTCCACCTTGCCCATTACCCACCCATGACTATTGAGTCAATTTCCCCTCCTAGAGAGAGCTATCTGTCACCACTAGTCCCTTACCCTATACTTAACCTCTGTGATTCAATGAATTATATATTGTTTATTATTTGCTTAACATACAATATCTACATATAAGCAAATGCATACCATATTTGTCTTTCTGGGTTTGGGTTACTTTGCTCAGGTTGAATTTTTCCAGTTCCCTCTGTTTACACCCAAAATTTCTATTCCATATTTTAAAGAAATATTTTTATTAAATATTTTTACATATACACTTTATTTTATTTTTTAAAATAGCAGAACAATACTCTATTGTGCAAATCTATTGCATTTTCACTTTGCATTTGTCAGTTTTAAGACATGTATATTGTTTCAAACATCTGGCTATTATAAATAGAGAAGCAAGAAACATGGCTTAGCAGGTGTCTCTGTGGTAGGACGAAGAATCCTTTGGGTATTGCCGAAGAGTGTTATAGCAGGACCTTGAGTTAGATGCCCCTGAGGGACAACCCATATGGATTCCCGTAATTCTTGTACAAGTTTACACTCCCACCAGCAATGGATGAGAGTTTTCCTTAGTCCACATCCTCCTCATCATCAGCTGTCACTATGTTACTGATCTTAGTCATTATGACAGGTATAAGATAAAATCTTAAATTAGTTATGATTTGCATTTCCCTGGTGGCTGAGGATTTTGGAAATTTCTTTAAGTGTTTCTCTGTCGTTTGACTTCCTTGTTTTGCGAATTCTCTGTTTATATCTGTGTACCCCATTTTTACTATGTATTGTTTTTTAATGTCTAATTTTTAAAAGTTCTTTATGTATTTTGAATATGAGCCTTCTATTGGATGTGTAGTTGGTAAAATATTTCCCCATTCTATAGGTTGTTGCTTTGTTCAAACGATGGTGGCCTTTGCCTTGCAGTTGATTTTCAGTGAAGATCTCAAGTTCACCTACCTCCTTAGATCACTCACTTTCTTCTCTGGCAAGTTTAGGTAGTGGGTTATTAGGGAATACCTGCTGGAGTTTGGGTCTGGGATGTGGGGTGAAGAAAACTGAAGGAGTAGATCTGTGGGATCTACTGTAGATGGGGACAGAGAGATTGGGGAAGTCACATCAGGTAGTCTGCTCCAGAGTTGGTGGTGAGACCAGAGCATTCGATTTGGAGGAGAGAAGGGGTGAAGTGAAGATCTGAAGCTCGTTAGCCTATTTCTTTTCTCTGTCCAACATAGTCTGCAAGTTCCTGCAGAATCTGACTCATTTTTCTTTCATTCCCCTCCCCCACCCAGCCCCATTTTTAAAGTCAAACTGCTCACACTTTCCTTTTATAAGGTTGGCAGAATTGAGATCGGCCATTTTTTGTCTTCTCTTTTCCCTCTTTAAAAATAACAAACACATAGTTCAATTAATTGTCAGAATGAAGCTGAGATGTTTTTCCATTGGCTTTGGTTGGTCAAACTCTTCTTACAACAGTGGAACAGGTCAGCATCCATAGAGTAAACCTAGGGAGACAACTTATGAATACAGATCCATTTACCTTCCATCTCACTGTGTTTCTCTAGTTGGATAAATTGATAAGACTTTTGGCCATAGTAGATTAATATTTCATGTTTTTTATGTGTTTTCTTCCAAGGAAACATATAAAATTCTTAAGGGAAATTTGTCTGCTTAATATTCCTTTTACATTGTGACTCCAACTGTGTCTTTAGATCTCAGCAGCACCTGGGGCAAGTAGGTGAAGGGTGAAGATGTTGTGTAACATTCCACATATACTGAACTGAAAAAAAAATCATGGTGTGATTTGTATGCCTCATACATACTGAGAAGCATAGCTTTATAATGTATCTTGCGTGAAGACAAGCATTAGCAAAACCACTGCCAGAGGTTTTCAGTTGTTTGTTGACTAATGAAAGATTGTACTAAAAATTTGACAGTCTTCATATGATAATTATAATATAAAACATCTTCATCTAATAAACACCAAGGTTTAAAATTAAATCTATTATTATAATTTTGAAACCACTTTTGATTTCATCACAAATTAAACTTTCACTAGTCAAATATGAATGCTATTACAAAGTTGAAATGCTAATTTCTCAGCACATACAAAAGGTTCTTTTTTCTTGCAAAGAAATATTTTGTTTATGATAAGATCTGGGAATAGAATTCAAGGTCTTATGAATAGTAGAAAATCATGTATTCATGTTAAATATTTGCCCTATTTTTGACAATGTTAATGAGTATTTCACAAATAAATACACCGTCCTTTTAAATATTATCACTTTATTATAAGTCATGATATTTCATGGAAATACTATTTTCCTTAAACATTTTTGCTATATTTTATTTGCTTTCTCTTTCTTAAGTTTGAGTGTACATATCCTATATGATTTTGAAATTAAAGTTTCTTTTTTCTACATTTAGTAAATTCATGGCCTAAGTTTAATTTTAAAAAACTGAACAAAATCTATAGACCTTATAGAATACTTTACTTATTATTATGGCATAGTACAAGAACAAACAACTCTGTAAATACCTGCATTATCTGATATCCAAGTTTTTCTTTTTCTCCCCCCCCCCATGTTTTTGGTGTGTGCATATTTGTATATATGTTGGTGTATTAGTGTGCATGTGGGTGTTTGTGTACATATATGTAGAAGCTAGAGGTATACATTAACTGTTTCCTTCTATCACTTTCCACCTTGCGTTCATATTTCTTGATGCATTTAGCAATCACTAATGTCAGCTAGGCTGAATTGTGTGTGTGTGTGTGTGTGCGTGTGTTTGCGTGTGCATGTGTGCGTGCATGCTGGTGATGTTAACTCATATCCTCATTCTTGTATCATGTCAAGCGTTTTACCGACAGAGCTTGAAACGAATCATTTCACTAAGTGTCCTCTCTCTTGGTATGTGGCTTGTTGAAGTATTTACTTTCTAGTGGTACCACAAATGATATGTGAGTGAAAGGGTAAGAATTTTTCTGATGCCTTTAAGAGAGCAGGGCTACCTTGTGAGATTCCTTTCACATATATGTATGTATCAGTATCCTACCAAATGTGAACAGTCACTGGGACAGAAATGATTGACACCTGGGTGACATGTAGAAGTGCTTAATGTGATGCAAGACCCTGAACTGTGACTTAAAGTACAAAGAAGAGAAGCAGGTAATACAATGGAAATTCATGTTTCCTTCAGCCTCAGAGAATAAAGGTCAAAAGTGAATTTAAACAATTCATAAAGGAAAAAGGAGATGCAGTGTTTTCCTTAAACCTTAGTTTGTGGTTCTGGACCATACTTGTTCAAAGGGTACTTGGGGGTAGAAACAGTTTCTCTATCCAGAGGTTTAAGATTTTAAGAAAGAAATTATGCATTTGTTTGTTTGTTTAATTTTGACATGCTACATTTTGTAGCTCAGGTTTGCCAAGAACTTGAACCAAGTTCTGACCAAGAACTTGAGGTTAGCCTTGAACTTGCGATTTTCCTGGATCTAACTCTCAAGTGCTGAGATTATAGGTGTTAGTGTGTCTTTTAATCAGCATAATAGAGGTACTGGTGTCACCAGCTACCACTTCAAAGTAGGATCAAAGAAGGGGTGAAATTAAGCTCCACAGCAAGAGGATAGACTATAAACGTAACAGATAGTGACATAATAAGACATCTCATTACCCTCAGGAAATCCTTAAAATATCAAATTTGAGAAGGAGAGCTAAAGGATCTTAAATAAAACAGCATTGACATTTGTATAGTGGTTTCAATGAATTCGATAAAGTCTGGCTGTGAGACACATTCACACCTGACATCGTGGCTTTAAGATAATTACTAAGGTGGGTAAAATTCAGATTTGACCTGATTTCAGTAATAGATATGTAATTAGAGGCTGGAATCTATATTTATGTAGCAAGAAGAAAAGACTAAGAGATGGCATAATTCATTCTCTCTTTGAAGTTAAAATAATCTGAGAATGGACATTTGTACATATTTTTTATTTTATATAGAATATAGTGTTATGTGAGTACATGTGTTTGTGCTTCTGTGTGGTGTGTATGTTTTGTGTGTGTGCGTGTGTGTGTGTGTGTGTGTGTGTTTGTGCCTCTTTACGTAGGTATGTGTCTTTGAATGTAAGGTCTTCTTCTGGTCAGTGCAGATTCTTTATTTTCATATTGCATTGGCATTATGTGAAAGGCTATATTGCTATAGAATCTTAGCATTGAACTACAGCAATACAAATAGCTATGTTTTGGCAGTCGCTGCTAGAATGATCTATAGAGTCTTAGATCACTAAGTACCTACTGGGCCCTTTGATTTGTGAAACTACACAAAGATGGGTAGTTTTTCACAATAAGTTCATTGAGGCCAAGCTGTAGTATGATTTTCAGAGTTTTCCAACTTATGTTATAAAGAAGATTTTTAAAAAACTGCTTTAAACAAAAATAACTAGTACATTTCCTTGGCTTCAAACGCTGCTGCTATGGATCTGATATTTCTCTACCAGTGGAGGTGTTGCCGTTTCCATTTTACCAGTGAGCGAGCTGATAGAAGAGAGATGGCTCACTTTCAGGCGGGAATCTGAAGAGATCAAAATACAATATCGACAGTGTTGTCTGAAGATGCTGGCAATCTCCTACTCCATTCCTGAGGTTTTTTTTTTTTCCAGAACCTTTGGATGCTGACTGATTTATGTAATACAAGGCAGGAAGCCTGGACTGAAGATAGGATTTATTAATGGGCTTTTTTTTTTTTTTTTTTTTTTTTTTGTGAATTCACAATGCTACTTTTCACATACACTTAGAAAACAGAACTACAAAGCATGG
The DNA here is from genome assembly GCF_903995435.1 of Acomys russatus. Classification (NCBI taxonomy): domain Eukaryota; kingdom Metazoa; phylum Chordata; class Mammalia; order Rodentia; family Muridae; genus Acomys; species Acomys russatus. The sequence goes on from NC_067148.1 coordinate 4,890,519, forward strand.
AGAAGAGTTCTGGCTTTGATTTTAGACACTTATGTTATCATGGTGCTGGATGAAAGATTCTTCAATTGCAAATGTATCTCATTTGTTATTTTGAGATAGTCAAACTTAATTTTATAGAAAAATCTTGGAAAATCCTTAATTTTGCAAAATAGTATTTTTTTCTGACTAGATATTGATTTGGTAACTAAGAAACTAAGTTCACAGGGAAAATAACTGGGAAAGTGGTAGATATCATGCTTGCAAATGCTTATACAGAATTTTCCAAAGTTTTAATTTTATTTTCATGTTTTAGTTGTGATTGTTAATGGAGTTCAGCTTGACATTTTTACTCATACATACACTATGTCCTAATCAAATCCAAGCACCCCATTTACCCCTTTACATCCCATCCAAACAGTAGTAATTTTGTTACCTTAGTGATTCATGGTAGACTTTATTTTTAGCTTTAACATTTGGGAGGGAACAGGTGGCACTTGTCTTTCTATGGTTGGCTTATTTTACTTCACATAGTGTCCTCTAGTTCCTGTAAATGGCAATTTTTTTCTACTTTTTTTTTTTTTTTTTTTTACAGACGAACAGACCTCTATTATATATAAAAACACATCTTCATTATCCTATCTGCTCATACATTCTTACTCTGACTCCCGATCTTAGATACTGCAAATAATACCCTATAAAAATGGGCGCACAGTTATCTGCAGTGTACAGACTTTGATTCCTTTGGGTATATGTCCCACATTAGCATGAGTGGATCATATGATAAATCTATTACAATAGTTCGATTAATCTCAGTACTGATTTCCACAGTTGCTGTTGGAATTTCCATATCTAATCATAGAATACAAGGGCTCTTTCCCCACAAATCTTCTCTAGCACTTGTTTGTTTGATATTTTGGTAGCAGCTGTTCTGGCCAAGGTGCTATCTCACTGTAGTTTTGATTTGCATTTACATATTGGTTATTTATATTGAACATTTTAAATATATATAGGTTGATTACTTGTACATTTTTGCAACGATATGACCATTTTAGCTATTAGTTCTTTCTAGTTTCTTATGTATTATCCAATTCTTTGGGTTGTGTGTTTGCTTTGTTAGTTGTCCTTAGGTCCTTCTCATTTTTACATAATCTTAGTTGTCAACTTTTGCTTTTATTTTCTGTGCTCCCCATATATCTGTGAGTAAATCTGAATGAACTCCTGTACCCCGCAAAAATGTAACATTCATGCACTAGAAGGCCATCGCGTTTATGCTGTCCTGATCTTTATGCATTTGTATCTCATGTTCAGATTTTTTATTGTGATTCAAATTCCATCTACATTAAAATTTTAATTTTTTTCTTGTCATTGGATAATTATGGTGATTTGCCACTCTCTCAGTTTTCATGACTTGTCTTCTCTGTTTAATGATAGACAGGTAGATAGCGTTCCTTCTGATGTGTCAACTTAGAGCATATGTAGATCCCAATAGAAATTCCTGCTTTCTTATTTGAGTGTCTCCTTTAATCATTGCTTCTGAATTTTCCTTTTGCTTTAGGAGACACGTGGCTTTCATATGTCCTCTTTCTGAACTTATATAATATTCAGTTGTGGTCTTGGCTTTTATGCCATATCATCCTGAAAAGATCTATTCTCATTTTTAACTTTTTTTTTTTTTTAAGTTTTTCAGGACAAGTTTTCTCTGTGTAGCCTTGCCTGTGCTGGACTTGCTTTGTAGACCAGGCTGGCCTCAAACTCACATTGATCCACCTGCCTCTGGCTCTTAAGTGATGGAATTAAAGATGTGGGCTTGAACTTAATTTTTTAACTCAGCACACTACCCAATTTTTCTTAGGCAACTTGGTCATGTGTATCTTTCTTAAGTAAATAGTAAGTGCCTTGCAGTCTTCCCCCTTTGGCATGTGTGTCTGTTTTTTGATGGTTCTTCCCAGAACTGCAATATTATGGGCCCCTTGACATTCCTGAAATTATTTCAAAACGCAGAAAGCTCTTCACAGTTGATGGCTTCTGGAGGAGATGGGGTCGGGTGGGGAGGGACACAGTTACCGTTAAGGAGCTAGAGGTTTGACCAGACCCTGATGAGTGTACGGATAACACAAATTGACCTTGGTGAGCTTTTGTTTTGTTTTGGAGTGGGGTGGTTATAGAGCAGAGGTAGAAGGATGGACCTAAAGGAATGGGAAGAAAATGTGATCAGTGTGCAGCGTAGGAATTTCCCAAATACTTAATAAAAATATTATGTAGGGAAAATAATTCCTTTTGTATTGCAAACTATGTTACATATACTATTATAGCGTCTGTTTTTATGTAGGATGTAGGTAATAAAATATTTTAAACAAGTAGAATTTACAAATTAAGCATCCAATGTTTAAAATTTATCCAACTTCGAGTTATGAAAAATTAGGAAGGCAGGGAAGCTTGGCTCCCGAACAAGCGTCAGGGGACCAGACCTAACAGTATTTCTTTTACAGAAATCCTTCTTTAAAAATCTAGGGCAGATCCACCAGCTTTCAGAACTGAAGACTGATGCACTGGCCAGGAACAGAAGGAAACTCTTAAACACTGGTAAACAACCCAGAAAGAAACAACGGATTCATTGGTCAGCTTTTCTAGCAACCTTTACATTCTTTCTGGGCTTCTAACTTGCTGTCATACCGAAAGTCAACAACTGCTGTCTTATTGGAAACTGCAGCTAGATGATCATGCTGATATCCCCCGCCCCTGTGTCTTTCTCTCTCTTCTCTCTCTCACACACATACAGGACACTGGTGCACATACTTGACCAGATGATCATGCTGATATCCCCCCGACCCCCGTGTCTTTCTCTCTCTTCTCTCTCTCATACACACATACAGGACAATGGTGCACATACTTGACTTTCATATAAAACATACCAGGAAGAAAATCTTCTGTAGGAATTGAGAAATAAACAATTATGTAAAATCTCTAAATAACTTTCTAAGTGCTCTTAAAAACCTAGTTTATTTTTGGATTAGTTTATATCAGTTACTCTAGTCGCAACAATAGTTTTTACAATACTCAAATCCTTTCTACCTACTTGTTTTATTAGAAAAATATAATAATTATGTATGTGTATATGATGATCTAACTGGATTATTTACTAAGAGATATAGGTTCTGACTTACTCAAATTTACACTATAGTTAATATAAGAGAGAAATGAGACTTCTCTCTTCCTTGAAAATTCATAAAAAACAAAAAAACATAAAAATTTTTAGTCTGATACTGGGAAATTCTTGGATCTTCATTCGCTTTCCACTCATTTATTTCTTAAGTCATTCATTTACTGGTTTGGGTGACTTAATATCAAGGTATAAGTAAGATCCAAAGGCACTAGGATCTGTGTGACCACTGTCTGCCCTCCTAATGATTGATCCTTGAGCTGTCCCGTTAGTTTATTTATTTATTTATTTATTTATTTATTTATTTATTTATTTATTTTTAGAGTCCAGTCGTGTTTATTAATTTTTTTTCAACATGCTGGGCATGCCTTTCTCTTTCTGTGTCCTTTATCCTTTCTTGTTTCTATCTTTATATTTATCCCTGTCCATGTCTCAGCTCTTCACTGTTCTTATGTCTCTCCACAATATAATCCAATAAAAGAAGCATTTATTTTACCTTATAAAAAGACAGCTTTGTATCTGATATATGTTAGTTCTTTTTTCTTTTTTCTTTTTTACATATGCATTTGTATTATTACACACATATACAATAAACTACCTATAGCAAGAAGAACCATGACACAGTCAGGAATTATATAAATTTTACATTCTTAGTGTTTGGGCTATTTGTATTTGACAGCCTTGAAAAAAGCATCTTTCCTATCTTGGAGCATCTAAAATTCAGAGTGTAAATCAATATTTATCACATATTGTCCTTATCAACTTAAAACATCTATCTAGGCCTAAAAACATCTTAACCCATAAACAACTCAGCTTCATTTGTTAGTCCTTATTCTGATTATGCTGACTACTTTTTTCCATAACTCTAATCTCCAATTATTTTATTATGTGTTACCGGCATATTGTCATTATTTCTGATATAATCCTAGATTCTTAAGATTGAATATCATTCGTGTGTGTGTGTGTGTGTGTGTGCATGTGTGTATTTCCCAGTATAGTTTCTCATTGCTTGAAAGTGAGTTAGATAGATAGTTAATATGAATACATTAACAGTAGAGTTTATTAAAATATTGAGAATATATTTATTTATTCCTGAAATTAATCTGTTAATTATGAATCAGGTTGCATATATGAAGGAGTAGTGATCAATGTACCATCAAGTAAGATACAGAGGTAAGGACATTAGGCATATACATGTTAGAAGGGCAATGAGGGTGTATAATAAGTAGGTGTGGAAAAATAAGGTAAGGTCTAGTAGAGCCTGAAGCTAAAGAAGAGTTCTCTGAAAATATAGCATTCAGGTCCATGCACAGATGGTATGGGAGGGAAACAATGAAGAATGCAGCAAAGAATGCTCAGTTTGTGTCAAGATGAAACAATAAGCTTAAAATGTAAGCATGGTCATGAAGGTTAATTTCACCCTGCAGTCTGGCTGTCAGCCCAGCTAGGGCATCTAGAAGTCAGAAGCATGTTCTATACAGAACTGAGAATTCTGGGAGAGCTGGATTCTAAATCCCTGGAAGTTGGTGAGATTTTAAGGCTGAGGAAGCCTGTCATTTGATGACAGGAAGGTGGGGTGTGAAACTTAGGTCGTTGCAGCAACAGAAAAAGGTAGACACCAGCTCTGAGATACTCAGTTCTAAGGAAGGCAGGAAGAGGACGTTTCTCAGGAGAAGCTCCATGACTGGCTTGAATGACGGAGAGGACCCCCTAAAAGGATACATAATTGACAATGGATATGACAGCAGGACTGCCATTGGCTTTCCCAGAGGGTGTGTCTACAGTGTCACAGACAAAGAAGTCTCATGTCTGTGGGAGAATGATAAGCTATATGCTAACTTGATACCCTATGAGCATACACAGGGGGAGGAAGTCCCCCTCAGTCACAGTCATAGGGGAGGGGAGTAAGGGGAAAATGGGAGGGAGGGAGGAATGGGAGGATACAAGTGATGGGATAACAATTGAGATGTAATATGAATAAATTAATAAACTATATTTAAAAAAAAAAGAAAGTGGAGATTGTGCGGAATGCACTCAGGCACTGGGGCCAAAGAAAAGGTGGGAAATTAGGGAAAAGCTGGAATGGGACATAACAAAGTGGGACTCTAATGGTAAGAAGAGTTCTTAGTGCTTTTTTTTTTTTTTCCAAATACAGGAATGGTATGAAGGGAAACAAACTGCAAAAACTTATATGCATATAAAATCTTGTTTTCATATCAAATACTTTATGAATCTTATTAAACTTTGTCAGAGTTCACTGGTCTACATTTCATAGAAACTGCCCTTAGATGCACTGATCAAATTATTTAAAGATGAGATTGCCCATGTAATTTAAAAGTACGTAATTGCCGTATTCATTTAGTGACCTCTACCTTGTATATATTATAGGCAAATGTTTTTAACCATTCTATTTTTGGTGTTAGTTAGTTTTGAATCTTTATGATAGCTCAATTATTTAAATGAGTTAAAACACATCACATAAGATTATTTGAAATGATAATTGCTTTACTGAAGTTAAATTCTGCACAAAACTAATATTGTCTCTTTAAATTACCAAGTGACAGTACTTCTATTTCTGTAGGCCTGAGAAATCTAGCAATCTACAGAAAATGGATATTATGTTCAGAAGCATTTTTTCCTCTTTTTAAGAAAATGACTTAAAGTCTGCATTTCAGTATCATGGCCACTTAAAAATGTTTTCCACTAGTTCTAACAGGTGAATTGCTTATAAATTGAACTTCCATACTAATATCTGTCACTCTTAAAGTCAGTGTTTGTACTTGTGTGCTATATGAGCACACAGAGGAAACATAGTTTGACCTTTGTGTTAGTTGATTCTTCCTCTATTCAAAACCTAAACTAGATTTTGCTTTAGACTCCAATATTTACAATCTTGAAGGTGGGTATGATTCACTTTGGAGAATGAAAGACAAAATACTATTTTAATAGAACTGGACAACAAAGTGGTATATATGTAATCTAATGCTCTATGAGTTTTGACCCTTAGGAGGACTGAAGAGAGAGACTGAGAGAACCCTTCCAATGAAGTTCTCAGACCTCGCTTTTAATTTCCTCTCAGTGTCACATGAATACAAGATGTAGTTGGAATCAAGGACTGGCCAAGTCATATTCAGCCTTTCATCTATCACATGCATTATTATGCTTCTGTCAGAGGCTGAACCCTGATTAAAATCCTTATCACTTATCCAGCACTTTGTATTTTTTTCATATGATCTAAAGTCATTAGAGAAACATGAGTCGTCTGATGCTGGTTAGAATTGAATGCATTATACCATCTATTCCTTACCTCTGGCCTTTTAGTGATGAACAAGCCTACCTCAGTGAGGTTTGCTAATGAACTGTGTTCATATGACAATCATGAAGTCCCTGTCAACTTAAAGTGAATTCTTTATAAGCAAATATTTAAATGTTTATGTATTTTGATGTCAATTGGATTGTGTAGTAAACTACATCTTAAACCATTATTCTCCATAGTTTATTTTTGATACCTTTTCAAGATCCATTTGAAAGACACATTGCCAACAGTATTTCATGTAAAAGCCATTAAAATGCTTTTTCTCATCTACTGAGAAGGTCAGTAATGGCACTCCATTTTGTAATGTCTTTAACAATACAACTCCTTGAATCCTGCTTTAGTTATTTGTAGCAGAAATCTTTGATACATACCATTTTTACATATTAAAGTTATTTTAATTACGTTGTTTTAATTAAAAAAAATCAAGTAATTAACTCTTCAAAAGATGTACATACAGTTTTGCATAAGTAACCTTTATTCACCTGATATAGTTGTCATCTTGGAAGCTTACTGTCTCCCTCTGCTAAACTAGGCCTAGTCCTAGAACCTTATTTCCTCCAAACAGTCTAATCTAGGCCTAGAATGTTTTCAGCCTGTGAGATTTACTGCTGAATAAACTCACTCTTTCCTGCATTCTGGCTGGCTGCTTCAACTCAGGTATCTGGCTCAAAACTCCTCTGTAAGCTGACTGATTTAATCTAGCTTCTCTCTTGGCCCTCAAACTAACTCTATCTGTTCTAATCTGCCTACTATGCATTCTTTGGCTTGCTCTGTCATTATCTGTGTCTAGCATGTTCTCTCTCTTTAACCCATCTCTGTGAAATATGCCTCTCCCCCCATCCCTCCCTCTCTCTCTCTGTTTCTGTCTGTCTGTCTGTCTCTCTCTCTCTGCCCCCTCCCCCCCCCCCGTCTGTCTGCACTGCTCTCCTAAGTCCTCTTTTTCCTGTCTCTTCTGGTGAGAGTTGAGTGTATCCTATCTCTCACTCATTCTGTCAAATCTTTCTCTGATTCATCACCTTGTCTACCCCTCAATTAGATGCCAGGTTTAAACATGGGTGCTATCTTCTACAAACTAACTTTACCTTCATTGTTTGGTATCAAAGGTGTGTTAAAGGTGTGTCTGTATTCCAGCCAGAGTAACCATGGTGCTGGATTAAAATTCCTCTACACAATCTTTTCATTAATAAAGTTATAGTCATTAAGCACACAATTCTATGTTATAGGAAATTATATTGGAAATACAGTATAATTATTTGCATTGCAATGGGAAGTATAATTCTAGTTATAGTGGTCAGGAAAGGTTTATATATCAGCAAAAGGAAATGATAAGTTTTCTCTGACAGGGAAAAGTGATGTGACTTTCCAGCATCATAACTAGAGAATTGCAGAGGTGAGAATACAATGTACTTAACCTTAGTGTAATACTTTAGTTAGTAAAGAACTATGATTGGTTGTAAAGTAATAATAATTAGTGACTTTGGACTTTCTTCTCATTTGCAAAAAGATCTCACAAGCTCACAAAGATATTTTATCAAGTGAATAACAATATCTTACTAACAGATTTTCCTGCAATAATAGCTAAAATGAAATTAGACTAGCTTGATGCTTTAAGCAACAGTGAAAAATACATTTTAAATTGATGTCATTGACATTCTGTCTAAATGTGGATAAAGGAATATATGTTGTTTCTTTACCAGTACAGAATGCTTAGAAGATTCAAAACACAAGGCAGCATTTACTGAGTGGCTAGTATATAGTGGGCATTTAAATGGCATTTGATTTATTTTGAGAATTACTTAATTGCTTTCCTCGTTGTTATGGCATAAGAGCTGACAAAAACAAATTAAGAGAAGGAGGAATCTATCCTGGTGGGGAAGGCACCATTGTGAAAACTGCTGATGCTCGTGACAATGGGGACCATGTGGCTGTGTGGGGAAACAGAGAGCACTACCACATCCTGTGCATTCCTTGACACCAGAGATCCATGTCTCCCAAATAGGCCCCTTCTACAAAGATTCTACAACTTCCCAATGTAGCACGGCCAGCTGAGCACCAAGTTTTCATACAAATAACTGTGGTGGGATTTTACCTGAACTCCATAATATGGAAGGCGAGCGAGTCTCATAGATGAGAAACTGAAGACGAGTTTTGTTATCTAGTTAATCTTAAGGGAGACTAACTTTGAACTCAGATCAAACCCAGACAATCCTGTTTTTTCTCTGTACTACAGAAGAGGGGAGTAGTCACTATAGATGCACAAGCATGAACTCAAAGGCTGTGATGGATTCTGTGAAGTCCATTGGTTGAAACTGCTCTCCTTATGTTGAGTGTAGGAATGAAAGGCCATAATATTTACTGGGTGTTTATCGTGTACCTTTATGCATCAACATCTTTGTCATGGCCATTTCATTAATGGGGACATCACTGAATTTTAAAGAGCCTAAATCACCAAGCATGTAGTGGCAAAACTGCTTGAAAACACATACACTAGTCTCCAAAATTTGAAAATTTTCCTTAATCTTTCATACAACCTCCATTGCCATGATAGTTTCTCAAATTAAATGTGATATTTAGAAAAAATGTGATATTTAGAAGATTAATATAAACTACATATCATCGGTGAAGTTATTCATTTATGTATTCACCAATACTGTTATTGTAAAATGTATGACAGCCATATAGGTACATATTAACAAAGACTTGGTGATAGTATTTCGCTAACAACAATCACTTGTCAGAGATAATTATTGAATGCAAGTGGAACTTTTACTGTGACATTGCACACATAGTAAATAAGCTTAATTTCTTGTTAATATTTTAGTTAGAGCTCTCTGTTATGTGATGCATTGTGAAGGCTGCAACATTCACACTTGGCTTAAGTGTTATGGTAAGAATATTTTAAAATTTAAAGTCTACCATTTCCTCCAAACCCGATATTATGGATGTAGGAAAAAAGTTTAATTGAAGGAAAAGGATGTTAGGGCAAATTTTTAGTTAAAAAAGTCCCATTGTAGAGAGGCGAGTGTCTGCTTTTGTGCTATATCATATTAGCAGGCTTACTAATTTACACGGAGTGGGCTCCTGGGTAAGCCAATTCAGAATGTCCTGAATGTTCAGGGGTGAGTTAGGTATACTTACAGATACCAAGCTTACAGACTTCTGCATCATATCGAATATGAGAAAATTGTTCTGTAGCGTTTATATAGCTTATAAAATTACACTAGGTTGTCATGTGGAATACCTTTAAGCTCTAACATTCTCACCTCAAGAGCTATATATTATTACTTTTTATCTGTTTGCATCCAATTGATGATACTGGAAATGTGTCTTTTATTTCTCTCTCTGTAGGTGCGTGCATGTGTGTGACCTTGGGTATATGAGCCCAATAACAGAGGTGTGAGGGAGGAAGAGTAGGCACTCCCCTTTCGCTTTGAGGCAGACCGCTGTATTCTCTATGTTAGCTGGCCAATGAGCACCAAGGCATTCTCTTGTCCTCCTTGCCTCCCTATCTCCCCATAGAGGTAGCAGATGCATTTTCTGTGGATTATAGGTATTTGAACTCAGGTTCTCAAACTCATGCAGCATATGTTTTTACCCTCTGAGGCAATTTTGGAGCCTGATACCTGAAATCTTTAAAAAGAAAAAATTTCAGTGACATAATAAGAGCCTTTGAATCCAATAGAACACTGATGATTCTGTGGATACCAAATGCTTATACTTTTGTCTATTTATATATAGATTAGCATCTATAAAATAGATGCTAAAAATGAGGCAATAATTTTCTTCCAATAGACAGGCTCCTTCTTGCCTGCTTTGATAACTACTGGCTCTGACTGTGGAAAGCCACAGTGGGACGTTGTTCCAGGCAGAATCTAAGTACAGGGACCCTGTATGCCCTTCCTAACTAACTCTCTGTGGCAAGTGACCACAAAGAATGAACTGAAGTGGTGGAGTGTCCCAGCATGCAAAGCTGGCTTAGCCTCTCATGGTTCCTTTGTAGGTAATAGCAGTGCTGCCTATAGCGACACTGGCTAACCTTCCCCCACTGGGCTGTGTTTCCTAGACAAAAATGGTGAACACCTAAACCTGGAGTACCTGTCCATAAGGACAGCCAACGTGACTGGGACATTTTGAGCAGCCACCATGCCAAGCCTGTGTTCTGAGGCGAGGCATGTGGCAGGAGATTCTCTCCTGGCCCCATGCTGATGGCCTTGGACAGAATCTGACCCCTGTTTATGGACCCTAAGTTCCCTCAGCGGCAGCCCACCTCCTAGGATGCCCTTGTATTCCAATATCACGCCACATATTTTTTTTTTTTTTTTTTTTTTTTTTTAGTCTTCTCTCATAGTACATCCTGACGGCAGTTTTTTCTTCTTCCTCTCCTCTCAGTCCCTCTTTCGGGTCACCGGCAGCCCTATCCCACAGATCCACTCCTCCCCTGGTTCCCTTCAGAAAAGACTAGACCTCTCAGGGATGTCAACCAAACATGGCATAACAGATTGTAATAAGAGTAGGTACCTCCCCTTTTATTGAGGCTGCACGAGGCAATCCAGTAGGAGGAAAAGTGTCCCAAAAGCAAGCAAAAGAGTCATAGACAGGCCGCATTTCCACTGTTAGGAGTCCTTCAAGGATACCAAGCGACATACGCAGAGGACCTAGGTCTGTCCCGGTCAGGCCCCCTGACTGCTGCTGGTTTAGTCTCTGTGGAACCCTATGAACGCTGGCGAGTTGGTTCTCCTGGGCATTTTCTTGCACAACACATGTTTTTATTGTGCCACTTCTTGCTGTTTATATGCTGCCATTATTTTTTGCAAGCTGCTGGCGTATTCCTCTTATTTAATTTTATTATTTTTTGAGAATTCCATACATAGGTACTACATTAACATAATTTCCATGCTTCCTTCACCCTTTCTAATATCATCCCCCCAGTATTCTTCCCACTCTTTCTCATATTAATGTACTCTACTTTAATTATTATTCCTCGTACAAACACAAATAACCCTTACTCAGCCTATCTACTGATGCTTGTAGGAACATGTATGTAGGACTGAGTATTTGAAATTGCATAACTCGTGGTGTCTCCATGAAGAAAATTGTTTCCCTCTCTCCCAGCAATTCCTCTAGGAGTGAAGCTTGTGGAATTCCCCATCCACATAGGCATGCCAACTGGTGTTGTAATTATTCAGGTCCTGCTTACTGCTAAGATTTCACGGCCAGTTCCTAGTCATGACTAGAAGACACCATTCCATAGAAAATGTCCTGGTCCTCTGACTTTAGAAACTTCAGTGTGTTCTTCCTTAAATAGTACTTCAGCCTTAGGTATAGGGGTTGCGATCTAGATGAATGACTGGGGCCTGGACACCTCACGGTCATTTATTCTTTTTGTTTTGACCAGTTGTGGATCTCTGTAATAGTCACCATAGGCTGTGAAAGGAGGCTTACTTCTGCTCAGTGCCAAATGGTTAATTCTGAAAACACACACACAGACACACACATACACATGTATGTGTGTTTGTGTGTGTGTGTGTGTGTATATATATATATATATATATATATATATATATATATATAATTATATGGACTGAAGAGATTATATTAGAAATATATATATATATATATATAGATATATATATATATATATGCAATAACACTTAATGAAAAAAGAGGCCATGGATTTGAGAGTGAAGTGAATAAGGGTATATGGGAGTATTTGGAGGGAGTAAATGGAAGGAAGAAACATAATTAAGTTAAAATCTCAAGAATAAAAAAATAAAAACCAACATTGAAGAAAGCCCTTTGACAAGGATGGAAACTGCACTTATCTGTGGATATCAAGATAAGTACTTAGAATATAGTCAAAAATTATATTGGTTATGGAAAAGTGCAGTAGAAGGCTCTTTTATTGGGTCGACCACCTCTCCAGCTCAAGGTGGATGGGTGGGGCTTCCAGCACCAGGAATGGATTCTCTCCTATTGAGGAGCCCGTAAATCCAATTATCCCTAAGATAAAATTTCCACTATTTCCTCACTGGGAATCTCTTGCTGGGCCAGTCTTGTCATGGTTCATAGGTGTTACAGCTGGGTAGGCCTCCTGACAGTCTCTTTCTTTGGGCAGCTGGTATAGCACCTTCTTATACTAAAAAAAGCCAGCCATCTTTAAGGAGGAGGCTTCTGTGTCAGCTCCAGCTGGTTCCTTCAAGTCCTGTGTTCCTTGGATATGGTCCTTTCAGCCATGGGGTTTATACTGAAGTTCTGAAAAATAACAAAAAGCAATGACAACAGTCTCTGTTGTTTTGGGCATCTCACTGACATCTCTGAATGATTTCAAAGCAAGTTTTCCCATGAGTTGGCTCTGGCCATCTTTGCTAATCTATGGTTAGTTGATGGGGGATGGATATTACACTTCATCCATATGTACATATTTACATATGCATATGTGATGTATGTATTTTATATAAACTTATAAACTACTGTTTCTTTATTGCTTTTTCAAACATTGTTAGTGCTATTTATTTTTCTTGCCCCCTCTCTGTATTACTCTTTTTGTCCTTCCCCAATTAAGGCCTCACTCTTATTTTTTCCTTTCCTGCTTGGTAGCATTTGTGCCCTAATGTTTCTTTCTCTAGATTTGCTCTCTCCATCCTCAGACAATGCTCCCTTTCAATTTACCTGGCTTTGGGGGTTACTTCAGGTTATGTACTCAAATCTGAAGATTCAAAGCCAGAATATGCAAATAAACAAGGCCCTTTAATACTGCATTACTTGTCCGAACTGTTCTGAGTTCTCTTTACCAGATGTGCAGAAGGGGGAACACAGGCACTCTTCTTTAACTTTCAGATATTAACCACAAGTATCATCAACACCAGGTAAATTTCAAAAACAAATTCTGCACTTAATGTAAGTGTCTGATAGACTAAAACACATTTTTGATTCAATTTAGAATCTAGACTTGACTTTTAGGTTGAATCTGAGCATTAGAGCCTATGGGGCAAAGATTGTATAATGTTAAATTATTATGAAATAGTTCTAATGAACTTCACTTATACATTATGTAATTAGGTCACATTAAGAGACACTATCAGAAAATCCCCAAACAACTCATAGCTGACTTTTACTGCTCTAAATATGGTGACAATTATGTAGTTCACCAAACAAAGTGATACTAGCATAATAAAACACAAAGACTTTTCCTCTATAGCAGTATAAGTGATACTTATTGAAAAACGTTCTGTAAGTACAGGGTAGGTTTGACATTTGGGTCAACTACTAGAAAGCATAGAATAAAGGTCACAATCCTTTTCCCTTGTGAAATTTCATGGCCTAGTTGCAATGTTATTTTATCATACTGCCTCTATTTACACTGTCCTATTTTCTTAAATTTATTGTAGATACTTTTGTAATGCTCATATATTATATACAACCTGAAATCATCTCCTGGAATATGTCCACACCAAGCAAATTAAATAAATGACTGAATGTTGTGATATTTCAAACTTAACTAACAACAATTTATGGGATTTTTAGTTATTTTCTATTAATTTAAATGTATTTATTATGAAAATATGTCATATGCTAGCAATGCTTCAATATGGTTGTTCAATGGTATTCACTGCCATCATCCATTACGTTTTTACTGTTAGGGAACTTTTGTCATTATGGTTTTTATGTGCTTTCAAGGATGTAATGGGATAGCTCTTTTAAAATCGTGATCAGATTTTTAAAAATTCACTTATGATCAAGAATAGCTTTATTGTCTAGACTCTGATAATACATACTCAATACATAATTTATAGCTACCCTCTCCACTGCTCACTTCTGAAGACTCTGGGTCTTCGGTTAGAAGGATTTCTCCAAGATTTCTGTAAGCATAAGCTTCTCTCCCCCTGTATGAGAGATTCTCCCTAGGTTCTCCCATAAAGTGGAAGGTGCAGATTACGTTTAAGCAATTTTAATGTAGGAGAAAATTTATAAGGGAGGCTGTAATGTGTAGGTGCATACTGCAATAATGAAGTATTTGCATAGTTGACTGCAGCCTTTATTAAGCAAGGTGCAGAATGCCAGACAGTTCCACATAATGGATGTGTGTGAAGGAGTCACATACTCCATAGTAATGGAGCACATTAATAAAGTTTTCACAGTATGTGTCCTTCATGCAGTCTGTGGTGACAAATATCCATGCCTTTACAAACTGCATGGCATTGCATTGCTCAGACCTCTGGGACTTGCCTGCCAATGCACTGTCTGTCATTTATTTCCTGCCATGGTGTATACGCTTTGAGTGATATCAATGGAAGGTCACAGCCAGTGAGATTTCCTTACCAAACATTTTTTCCCCCTGTCTGGGGCTTTGAGTACTTTGCATTTAAGGTTTATTGTACTTCATTTTAGTGAATGTTCCAAGGAGATTCAGGGTAAATCTTAGCACCAAAGTCTTCCATCAACTGTTTCTTCTGTTGCTCTTGTGGGTTCCCCAGTTTCTAGATCTATAAATAACTACTGAAACATTGCAGCAACAGGTTTATTGTCTTTAACCTTATCTTGTGCTACTTTTAAAGTTCTTGTTTAAAAAAAAAATACAGCTTTTCTCAGACTCTCTTTTGATGCTATTGGCTGCAATTGGATGGGTTGTTTTACGATAATGCTCCTATTAAAAGTGTCCTGAACTCTGGTCCTGATCAAAGTTCTCACCCAGGCTCAGCCATCAAAGTGAAGCGGGGGACTGATAGCTAACTCACCAGAGGTCACCATACTATGATCTCACTACATAAAATAACCTCGGCTGTCTCCAGCTGGATAAGAACAGCAAATTATCTTTATTCCTTATTTTTATTCCCAAGCAGGTATTTAAGGGTGAACCTTTGCAAACAGATCGAAACATCACCTGTCATTCCAGTTCTTTGTCTAAGGGTGAGATTGAAAAAGTGCATACATGATGGAAGGAACTGTGCTTTTTCCAAAAGAGACAAACCTGCAATCTATCTAAGGCACACAATTGTAGCAGTGTGACAGGGCAGTGGACATTAAGAGCAGCACCTGGGTAGCCTTTTATTCTCTGCAGTATTATTTCCAGTGTGGTATTTTTAGCACCTCACAAAGACAGCATCCTGGGCATCTGTCCCCCCTACTTCACTATCTCTTGGACTAGATCGTTTTGAGGCAGCCAGATGCTGGTACAAAACTGCGTGGCAACCAGGCCTAGATCCATGCCTCCACTGTTTCCCCACCTCCTAAGCTGATATGCAGAACTTTGCTAACACATGAAACTGAGCAGAGAAGTAGAGACAAATAACGCCCATAGCTTGGCCAGATTTGAAGTCTTTGAATGTGGAATATATTTAAAGATAAGACAGGAAAGTCCTTGACAAGGCCCACGTGTTATTGTGTCTGAGGCTTTTCTTTATATGAAGACATGGGGCCTCATGTGTTGTGTTTATACTGCAGCATGTGTGGAGAGAAATAATTTTAAATACCTCAAAACACGAATTTTGAATTATAGGGTATTATATATGTTGGTCTTAAAACTAAAGCATCCTTACTTTTGAAATATCATTCAATTGAACATGTGGAGCTGTGGAATCTACTCCAAAGGGAAGCATCTGCAATGCACTCCTGTACCCAAAGCTCAGGCATCACTCCAGGGGAGGGGCCGAATGACTGTAAGAGGCAGAGGTCAGAGAATTCGCTGGGAGATGACGTCTCTTACAAATGTCAGAATTTACATCCCGCAAGTCTCACAAACATGACTGCTTTAAGCATGAGTTAAACAAGGAGGACAGCAATGAGATTGTAAATATGGGTGGAGGAAAGCCCGAGAAGCCTCAGTCCTACAATAGAAACCTACAGCAATGGAGACAGCAAGGGAGATTACCTCCCCTGCTCCAAAGCCCTACAATACCAAAAGGTCAGTTCTGGGAACACCTCCATCTGAGTGTACAAATAGAGCATGGCTGTGTACATAGCAATACCATGTGTGCAACAACAATTAAAGAAAAAGAGAGGCCATGAAGTTGAAAAAGAGCATGGAGCAGGGGATGCACGGGATGGCTTTTGGGAGGAAAGGGAAGTGCAAAATGAAGTAATTATATTATAGCCAAAAAAAATTAAAAGCACTTTTAAACCATTGAATTAATCTGAGTTAAACAGCATTGATGTAGATGAGGCATCCATGCACCTAGCAATTAATGGCATTTGGTCTACAACTATGAAAAAAGTTCTTATCAGTTGACATGGCTATTTCTTATGAAGTTTAAAAATTCTACCTGTTATTAAAAAAATATGTGCATGATTTCCTGGTCCTGACTAAACATATTGCTGTGTTGGGTTTGTCTTTCATAGAGACACACTGTATCTTCCCAAGTACACTGTGGTCCATTTGATGTGGACATGTTGCTGATCATGGCATTTTCCTGCGAATTCTAGAGAACTCTAATGATCTATTTCCCATGACTCTGTGCTGATCCAGGGCTATCTACGTTCTAGGTGCATGGCCAGTACAAGACTGATCCTCCAAATAAGATTTCAGAGTCTGTTGACAAACTGTGTGTGTGTGTGTGTGTCCATGTGGAAACCAGAGGCTGATATGGGGTGTCTTTCTCCATCACTATCCTCCTTGGTTTTTGAGACAGGGTCCCTCATTGAACCTGGAGTTCATTTTCTAGGCTAAACAGGCTGAGCAGCAAGCCTACGGATAGCTCATCTCTGCTTCAGCATCACGTGGCATTTATCTGGTACTGGCTTTTACCCCATTCCCTCTGCTTGCCTGGTAAGCACTTAAACAAATGATCTAGCTCTCTAAGCCTTCCTTTTAATGTTGGGTAGTGAGAGAGATTTACAAGGATATGGGAAAGAGCCAAGAAAAGGCAACTACCCTTTTATTTTGGCAGGTTTCTTGAGAAAATCCCTGTTGTAAGCCCATCTTTTGATAGGCAGCCTCTGTTTCTGTACTTGCTGTGTTTCCAGATCTATTTTGAGGGTGTCATATCTTAGTAACTCTTCTGGATCCTGGGGCATTGGTAACATCTCACTGTTCTCTTTTATTGTTAGCTTCTCTGTTCTATATTTGCCTTTCACCCAAACCAACATCTTTTCAAAGAGCCCAGTTTCATGGGTGTGCTACAACTCTTCAGAAGAACCTGCTCTGGGGACCGCAGCCACAGAGCAGCTTCCCATGTCTGTGTTTGTGAATTTGTGCCAAAGGCATCCCTCTTCTGGTCTTCTTGACACTAACAGTAACACTCTGAATTTGGATGAGGTAGATGACAGTAGAGTGGGGGAAGTCTTGGTTACGGAATGAAGGCAGCATGGAGTACCAGATAAGACTCTTCAAGCATGTCCAAATTAGCTTGGGAACAAAGATGGTGGAAACTAGTTGGCTAGATGATTACATTCTTCTTGAGGCTTGCTTGTCTGGATAAGGGTCCTTATGCATGAAGAGGTTCTCCTGTGATTTTAATTTTCACCACCAGATCCAGACGTATGAATGCATAGGTTTTTAACAATCCCGATGTGCCTCTTGTAGGAAGAGTGTTGGCTCTGTTTTTTTTTTTTTTTTTTTTTTAACAATTAAGCTTTATTATACAACCCAACTAGCTTACACAAGAGGGAAAAAGGTTAAAGGGAAAAAAGAGTGAACCTTCTGGTATCCATCCCATGGGACGAGTCCTTAAGTATCTCTGGCCTGCACAGTGGTCCAGTCTGTCCGTTGATCCTTTGCCCGATCCATGTGCACTCAAGCCTGGTCTGAACCTGCTGCCCCTCTCTGTCCTCCCCGCCTGTCTGTCTCTCACATACATGCAAAGGCCAGTCTCCTTCTCCTATGGAGGGTCTATTAGAAACACAATAGTTCAGGTGGAGTACTCCCCACCCCATCCGCTTCCTGAATTCCAGGCCCAGGAGGGCTCCACCCAGTCTATCTCAAGGTTAATCTCAGGGAGTATCCATGGTGTGTCCAAGGGCAAAGCCCTCCAAGATTGCTTTGACATGTGACAAAGTTTACAATCCTTCCCACAGAAGAGGGAAAGTTGAGGCGTAGCAGCTGTCAGTGGAAAATGTCAAGAAATGGAGTCAGTTTCTTTCTCATACCTGTCTACAGTAGGCACTCAGTAAAGGTTTGGTGATAAATAATTACACTTCTCATAAATGAATTACTTATGAGCCCTTCATATTACAATCCTTGCAGGAGTCCAAAGGGATAGAAAATTTCTAATCTAATTTGCCCATACAAGTCTAGCTTTAGAGATACCTAGAGGAATTTCGTGTCAGGCATTCCCTATTCCTTTGGGCAATAGTCACGTGATTTTTAAACACAGGAATTTATCACCTTGACTTTTTAAATATTTTACTGCTTAAGACAAAAAGATGAAATTGCAAACCTTGCTGCAATTAAGTCATCATGATTTTCCTGTTTAATTAATGTTAAATGGTCTTACTCATGGATGACGGAGGTTTTCAGTAAAAACTGTGGCAAATTCAAAGAGAAAAAATATAATCTTGGCATATTTTAAGTTGTTTCAATGTGTCCAGTTATTTGGTTTGGATAAGGGTGCTTATGCATGGACTTACATTAAAACACCTTATTTATTATCTTCTGCTTTTCCCTGTACAACTTGCAAGGAATAAAAGCCTTCATTTTACTTTTCATGCAAACTATGTTCCTATTGTTAATATATGTTGATTTGATTATTTTCTTACTGTAATGTAAAATTTCTTACTATAAGCTGCTCAAGATATGAAAGTAGTTACACTTTCACCTTACATGATCAGTAAACTAATTATTTAAATTAAGTATAAAATATTATTCCTTTTTATATTTATATTATCATATACATTTATTATTTGTATAATAAGTATATTAACCTGTAAAAAATTATATATAAAATTCTGCATATTTACTATCTACTTTTTTATTTTCCTTCATTTGTTTTCCATTCTTATATATTTAATCTGAATTTTATTTATCAATTTGTTAAAAGGAGAAAAATCTGGTATTTATTTGCCGTTATTTGTGGGTTAGCGTGTTCCATATTTAGAGCAAATGTATTTAAAGTTTAAAGCATGTTGGATGCTTTGTTAAATAGCTGTTGATTATAAAACATCTATAAGAAATAGTAACATTAAATGAAGGTTAAATAAACATAACTTTTTCCCTTAAAGTACATTTGCAAACAGAAGTATTTCTAACCAGCAATGAATTGCTCCATGCTGTTTTTCTACCTAACATTTAGAATTAATATTCATATATCTCCAGAATATAATTAATTCATTCATTTATGCACTAATTCATTCCTATTTGTAAACAGATCAAATCAACAATCCATATTGAACAATGCATTGAAGATACAATATGCACCAATTCCCTTAGTATGTACCAACTACCTGGTGTGTGAGAGGCATCCTGTCTGAAATTGGGATTGAGATATCCGTATAATAAAGAAGAACTGATGCTGACTTTCCCCCCAATGAATATCCATCAAAGAAACCAAGTGTTTAACTTTCTAATATTGTTTTAGATTATTATATTTTCCTGGCCTTACTTTCCAAATGATTCCTGCAGTTCTGCGTAGGCCACCTTGCTATGCTGTGCCTTTCTTCTAAGTAGTTGGATGACTCCTGGCACTGTTGTCTGCTGAAGAACATCCAAAGCACATACTGCAATTGATTCTCAGAAATGATACAGTTTTAAATAAAGGGAAAAGGACAGCCCATATTTATTTTTAGATTTCCTACATGATAACTATATTACCCTTTATGCCTATACTCCAAGTGTTTTCTAGAAGATTCTCTAACAGCCCCAATTATTAATGAATTTCTAAGTCTTTAAGGATACCATAAATTTAAGAAAACACCATTAAATGCCACTAGAATAGAAAGTCTGATTTCACTTGAGGCTACTTTAACCACCAGGTAGATATAATATCTGACTACAGTATTTAAGAGGGCAGTTAGCAAAAAACAGATGAAACCAAGCATATGACAATTAGTTGTAAAGTCAGGTGAAAACTAATGGTTAGTGAAGGACTAGGTGTTCTGGCCACATTCCTGACATGGTCTCTCAGATAGTTCTTTTTTTTTTTTTTTTTTAATTTTATTTATTTATTTATTCTTGTTACCTCTCAATGGTTATCCCATCCCTTGTATCCTCCCATTCTTCCCTCCCTTCTATTTTCCCCTTATTCCCCTCCCCTATGACTGTTC
This sequence comes from Acomys russatus, assembly GCF_903995435.1. NCBI lineage: Eukaryota > Metazoa > Chordata > Mammalia > Rodentia > Muridae > Acomys > Acomys russatus. Next base: position 4,911,167 of record NC_067148.1, read on the forward strand.
CTGAGGGGGATTTCCTCCCCCTGTATGTGCTCATAGGATATCAAGTCTCCTCTTGGTAACCTGCTGTCCTTCCTCTGAGTGCCACCAGGTCTCCCCATCCAGGGGACATGGTCAAATATGAGGCACCAGAGTTCGTGTGAAAGTCATACTCCACTCTCCACTCAACTGTGGAGAATATTCTGTCCATTGGCTAGATCTGGGTAGGGGTTTAAAGTTTACCTCCTGTATTGTCCTTGGCTAGTGCCTTAGTTTGAGCGGGACTCTGGGCCCAAATCTGCCTATCATAATGTTCTACTTGTAGGTTTCCAGGACCCTCTGGATCCTTACAAGGAGCCTGTGAAGTGGAAACTGTCACACAGATCCATCCTATGCAGGTAAGATTTCTTCCATAGTCTTCTGGTGTTACTAAATAGGTCATTAGACTGTAATCCCCATCAAATGCAATTTTGGGGAACCAGTAGACTTATCAAGATTGTTTATTTGCTAGCCTAATTTAGAGGTTTGTTGAACAAACTATTAGTAAAGAAAAATTATGAAAAACAAACTACCAAACACTAGGCCCTTCATGACAAATTGATCATTTCTTTGAAGTATAAATGTATAGGATTTCACAATTAATTTTAAGTTCTTATCTCTTCTCTGCAATTTTAATTATTATCTTATTTAATATAAAATATAGGAAACCTTCTCACTGTGAGTCTACAGATTGAGAGGGTTTTATGCAATTTTAAAGTTTTGATAATCAAAACTAATGAATACAGTAGGATTGACTTCTTTTTACATGTTCCAGAGAATGATTGATACTTCAGATAACATGTGGTGTGGTCTTTAAGCAACTACTAACTTATGTCTTTTGACACTTCCATAAACAAAACAATTATTTAAAGTAACAGTCAGTTCAAATTCTGCTATTGTCCTGGCTTTGCTCTATTTGCAGTTTTGGTTACTCCTGCTCTTTGCAAGCCGGTGACAGTGAAACAGCATGGGCACAACGTGTGTGTGTGTATGTGTGTGTGTGTGTGTGTGTGTGTGTGTGTACAGCCATACAACAAATGAAACAAATATGAATAACATCAGATAGTTGATTCAGACAGAGCATTTGACTTTGAAGGTATTTACACAGAGAGGTAACTGAGAAGGAAGGCCCACTCTGGCTTTAGATGGTGCCATCCATTGGGCTTGAGACCCAGGATGAATAAAGATGAAAAGAAAAGTAATCACTGCCATTGCTTATTCTCTACCTTTTTACCTGTGAAGATATGAGCAAGTATCTTACTCTCCTGTCCACATGGCCAAGAGTGCTCCCTATGCTATACTAAAGTAGCACATTCCTTCCTTAAGTTGTTATTTGCCAGTATTGGGCCATAGAAATTCAGAAAGTAAATTATATAATATCTTTGCCATTTAAAGCAGGAAATTGTTTAAAAATATTAAGAACATAACAACTTTTAAAATAGAAGATTCACATTTAAATCTAATTTTCACGCTATGGAAAAATTTAAATATTGATATCACTGGGTCTGGTAAGGTTGAAAAGGGATGGTGCAAGTGAAAAGGTTTTGTAAACTGAAATTCCAAATCAGTAGAAGGTGCCTCTATTTCCTGTAGCCGCAAGGGATCAATTTACAAAAAGCTCTTTGTCCTTCATCTGTAGGAACGTCATCTTATTGTCAGGTGGTGACATTGAGTTTCCACAGACAAGGAAAGAGAAGCAGTACCCTGTCCTGACAAAACAGAGTGACTTCATATCTTGGCCCTGACATCTGTGCTGGGAGCCCATTGAGGGTTATGAAAAATGTCAGAGGATTTAGAGGAGGAGGCACATTAGTTCTGACTCAAACCCTCATATTTTACTAGTCTATTCGTATGTCTTTGCAGAAGCAGATTTCTAAACAACTGGGAGTGCTGCAGCTCTATGAAGCAAGCACCACGTTCTTGGGCATGGGTGAGTGGGTGGAGAGTGGAGGTTGTATTAGCTAAGACTATTCAACCCAAAAGAAAAAAATTAAATGTATTTATGTTTGAATGGTGTGGATGCAATTTTTTCTTGCTATCAGCAATTTGAATAAGTATGTTTTATTAATAATATTCAGCTAAGAAAGCATGCAATGTTGAATGCTGATATTGTTCAGTTGTCAAAACACCAGTATTTTCCTTCCTGAAAATATAGCATAACTGTAAACTCACAAACAAGCATAAGGTAAACATCTTACATTATGATTTGTGAAAATATACTAAAGCTATTACTTTTCTTGGCAAGAAATGCCTGATCTACTGGGAGGTTTTAACTGTATTTATTTTCTTTTCATGGTTGTCATCACAGTTTGAGCAGCCGTGACACGTTTCTGCTGGAACAGCTCCATCCCCAAATTATTACTGTAAATTGAAGTCCTATTTTTCTGCCCCAAGAGCATTCTTAATATTAACAGTTGGTAATTAGTCTGTCCTTTCAAGAGACTGAATGTGTTTGAATGGCATCCCGTACATTTAGCCAGAAAGTCCAAGCTCACAGTAAACTGTAACAGTCATTGGCTATAATGAAGTTTATTAATTACTTAGAGTGTTTCCATTTTGTCACTTTTAAGAAACTCTAAAATATTATAAGAATATCTTAACGTACTCCTATTCATTCATTTTAAAGACATCGTATGTAAAATTTTAGAAACATTAAACAAGCTGGTCATTTATTGTTATAGTATTTATCTGTCTTTACCCCCATCAGGATGATGTATAGGTGGCAAGTTTTGCTTCTTAGTGTCTACCTAGGTACTTATCTCTACTACTTAGATAGTGAGATTTTGAATTTAGGCAGCAGAAACCACTATAGGCACCATTTAAGCAGCACCAAACTTGTAAACCTAGTTATTTTCCCTTACAGTCTCCACATGTTTTTACGTAATCACCCATGAAGTGTGCTTTCCATGCACTCACAGGACTTCGAGCCTCGTTTACCATTGAGAAAGAGTATTTTTGTAATTGTATTCAATTTAGTTTATAAGTGGAGTTCCCTATTTAAAACAACATGAAGTATTAAATCATATAACAACATTCTGTTTCAGAAGATAGGGGAAGGTCCTGGCAACTTAATGGTCATAGTTGAAGGCAACAAGTCCTACAGAAGTGATTTTTAAAACTGCATAATGGGTGACTAGAGTATGAAGTAAATTTTCTTACACATGAACTTAAAAGATCAATAAATGAATTAATGTATTTTTACAGCATAAAATGTACATTAGATTTTAGTTCACATTTGGATTTTTCATTTAATGTCATTATTCACTTGCAGGTATACGAAGTCACTTTTGGCAATTTCTCCATTTTGATAATTATTTTACAGGCTTATAAGGTAAAAAAATTATAGAGATTTATCAAAAATGGGGTCATTGATTCATTTTAGGGCTTAATTTACAGCTGATAAGCATGTGAGTGTCTTAGAAGATTGCTTCATTAAAATATGTCTGAATAATTAACATGCATACCATGCCAGAACTTTAATAAGACATAGAGTTGCACAGGTTGGTGCTCACAAAATTGGGGATATTTTCCAATTAGAACAATAGAACTTATGCTAGTCCATTATTCAGAAAGTCTTATTTGAGAAACTTTAGACTATAGAAATTAAATCATCATTAAATTTACTGTGTGTTATTCTTATGTGTATTATCAAAATGGACTTATTGATGGTAAAATAACATGAGCTAATCAGGCAATCTAGATTATAAATACATTGCTTCATGTATGTTTAACTATTTTATTATTAATTCACTTGAGTGATAATAATTTTTGGATACCAGCCACCTACGGTGATTTTGACACATTTGACTGATAAATAGAATGAACACATCCAAGCTTTCCAAAGGTACAGCTGTTAACTAAAGTGACTTTGCTAGTTAACCAGATGTTTGCCACTGAGGATTGCCCATGTGAACTGAACAGGACACAGGCTTCTGCTTTACTTCAATGTAGTGACATAGGTGTGTGACTTATTAGGGTCTCCAGAAAAAAATGCACATGGCAGTCACCTTCAAGGAAGCAACACTCTTTTCCAAGTATCATTCCCATTGTATGTGTGATAATAACTCATCCTTAAATCAAATAATGTTCCAAGAGAGACTGCTTTTCATATTTAATAGTACATATTTTTATTTATACGCTTTAGTTTCAGCTATATGGATCTTAATGTCTTAGAACAGAGACAATATCACCTAAGAAACTGAATTTGATTTGTTAGTATCTCCCAAAAGATGAAATGAAAACTCATTTGTAAGTAAAATGCAAGTTACATCATCCAGTTCTTCCTAGTCCTAGTGATATGAGGTTGAACAAAGCTGAGTTTTAAATATACTTCAGATTCTTTGATCTATGCTATATGTCTTTTTTTTTTTTTTTTTTTGTTTAGTTTTTTCCTAAATCTATGTCCTTTAATTACTTAAAAGCATGTTTGAAATAAATGCACTCACTACCTTCTTTACTGAGCCTGATTATGTTCCTGGTGTGGTGCATCCGATGCATTGATTTTCTGCAGCAGATTCCAAGGTTGTGTGTAAGGACAATAGAAGCTGTAAATTGCGGGTTGGTGCTAGTCACCGCTTCTCCAGTTCTTTCTGTGAGAGCTATCAGCTGCCAGAATATTGACTTTATGTTGGCAGAAGAGGAGGAGATTTTATTTCATATCTGTCCTCGAGAAGAGGGTGCTATGGGGGGCTGGTGACAGTCCATTGTGCTGGTAAGGCCTCTGTAAGGGACAGTTGTCCACAGACAAAATAAAATGGGCTATGTACGGTCCTGTTAATGATGCACAATAGAAAATATTATTTGCCCATGTTTTTGAAAATAAGCTAAAGGTCTATGTTTATTTTGTCAAATGTTTATTTTAGAAAAACTAACCTCAATTTCTTTTATTGCTACGGATTATGAGTTACTTGCCCAACACCTAAAATTTAAAAAGAAACCTAAATGGAACCCAGAATAGTGCAGAGGGAATGACTTTTATTTTCTCAAAATAATGTTGATGAAATAATGCATTTTTTAAAATAGCTGTACAATTGTTATAAAGGAAATATCACGTATGGCATTCTCTCTCTTTTCCATCACTTAGACTGATTGCTTTTACTGACCTGCTAGTCTCCCCTGGGTCTGCACTATTCACAGACTAATCTTTATGCAGGCATAACTAGGTCACCTTAATTACCTGTGGAAATAAGGTGTGCTTGTGAAAGTTTCACAGTGATAATTACTCCAAAATGCCAAAACAGTGTATGCAAATGCAGGAGCAACATGCTAGAAAGTTTTGTACAGCCTACATCAATCAAACCATGTGGTTCATTCTTTCCAGTTCTCTCACATTTCACCACAACAGTTTCCAGCCCTCACGAGAAGTGCTGCTTCCTAAGCAAGACTTTGAGCACACGCCATCAAAATCCATTGGTACCACTCTTGTCTTTTCTCTAAACTGTTTTTGCGGTGTTTAAGAAATCAACCAACTATTGTAAAGGAACAAAAGACTGCGAATCATAAGCTTTGTTTCACCTTAGTTTAGTCCATCCGCAGTGACAGCATGGAAGTATGTCTAATCAGTATGCTTGCTGTGAAGACATCTCTGGAACTGTCATTTTGTCATCGACACAAGAGGAGATTGGAAACTTCACGGTCTCTTTAGATGGCAAGGGAATAAACAGTAGTAGCATTTTCTACTTTTTTTTTTTTTTTTTCTGAGACAGGGTTTCTCTGTGTAGCCTTGGCTGTCCTGGACTCACTTTGTAGACCAGGCTGGCCTCGAACTCACAGCAATCCACCTGCCTCTGCCTCCCGAGTGCTGGGATTAAAGGCGTGCGCCACCACACCCGGCTCGCTCTTTCTACTTTAATATGAATATTTCAAAAAAGTTTAATGAGTGTTTTCTAATGTATTTAGAAGAAAAAAACTAACCTAAAAAAATTCAAAATGCTTGTAGAACCGTGACAAAAGGAGATATTGCAAAGACCATTGGAAAAGTAGATTGACTGAGTGTGAAAATCACTACAGAATTGGAAGATTTCTTGAATGCTTTGATAGCACAGTCTGTAGTTCTTATAGTTCATATCTTGGGCCACTATTTTAATAAGAACAATCAAACAAGGACTTTTCCACTGTTGCATGTCAGTAACTGAGTATTTTAATCAAATTAGTGTTATAAGAGGAAGGGCTTTTATATTTATATTAAAAGGTTTTTTGTTTTTGTTTTTTTGTTTTTTTTGGCTGGGTTTTAAGATGCTAATGGAGTGAAATCATAAAGTTTTACAAAGAATTATAAAAAGCTTTGGAAAATACTTCTTATTCTATGTTGTATAGGAGTATATTTATAAGAAGCCTGCAGAAGAAATGGGGACATTTTGCCCCGTAGCTGGTTTGCCACATTTGAAGCCAACTCCATAAGGAGGTTCTTTGATGTAGGCTGGGTGCTGCTAGGAGTTAATTTGTCTTTTTGTCACAGAATCCTTAGAATAATAAAAACATCTTAAATGCCATATTCTATAGGTCTCTGAGGCTTTTGAAGACTTTATTCAACTATTTTACATTATATCTATATAATCATATTTATCTGTTAGACATAGGATATATATTCTTGCAATAAAATTAGACTAGTATTTGATATGACCATGATTTGAATCAATATACATAATTCTATACCAATGAATTAAAAATAACCTTATTTGTCAGTAACCATTAAGGCCTTAAGTTGATGGGCAAGCTTAGATGCAAGCCGAGTTGACAGCCGAACTCTGCAAAGACAGGGTAAGCAAGTCCTCAATAGTTCCCGCCTCGCAAATATGTCTGTCAGAGATATTGGGCTAGAAGGCCAAATATAATGCTCCAATGTTATAGAGAGGGTTGGGTGACTGTTCAGGCAGTAAACTGTCTCAGCCATTTTTTCATGTTGGAAGCTGCTAACCTGCACTTCCGGTTCACTCAGGCATTTAAGTTTTATTCCTTTTCAAAACTCTGATGGGGTTGAAGACCGGATAGTTTATAGTCTTACAATCAAGCTTAGTTGGTTAGTGGTTAAGATGTTTTTAGATCTAGATCAATGTTTTAAGTTAATAGAGATAAGATATGATAGATATTACTTTTCATTCAGAAATTTAGACCCAACAAGGTAGGAAAGATTTTTACTTCAAGTCTGACAAATACAGATAGCCAAATCATTATAAATGTAACATTCGTATAATTCCTGATTGTCTTGTGGTTCTTCCTTCTGTTTGTAGTTTATTTTATTCATGTGTAATAATATAAATGTATATGTTAAAAAAGGAACATAATAAAAAATAAAAACAGAAGCCTGCAAAGCAAGCGTTTAATGGTTGTTAGCTGTAATAGGTGATGTGAATTAATCTATATCACACATACCTGAAATTTTCATTTACTTAGCTGCATTTTTAAAACACATAAAAATTTCAACTGCTTTACCTTATACCTAAAGAAACTGGCTGCTTAATAGATGTTTGTGTTCAGTTTATGCTATAACTAATGATAATATACTTTTCCCTAGACAATAAACAGAGGCTCCTTTTCTCCCTGTGGGAGGTCATTTCTAAAGTAGTGGTGACATAGGACATGCGAGTATCGTGCTTATGATGGTTTTCTGTGCTGTTTATTGAATAATGACAAGAAATAATCCCGTACATGGTCAGTTCTGGAACAACTTTGTTTTCAACTGTTTCAGTCTCTTTGCAATTGATTGACTAATGGATAACAAACTCACAGAGATGGAGAGTAAGCTCTATTAAGCGGGAATGACAATTTTCTTGGGTGAATATGATGAAAAGAGCCGTTTGTGGCATAGATTGGTTTTGAATTTTTATAACTGTGCAAAACTCCTTACACTTCTCCACACTCAGCAAAATGCTGTCTGCTTATTAGCACCACTTACCGTGTATTTCAGGTGCTGTCTGAAAGTCTAAGCCACATGAGCTAGAATGATTTCACTGGTCTGTTTAAATCTGCAGTATAAACGGGTCTCGTGACTTACTGCAGGGTACCATTTCTTTAATCTAAGGTGCCATCTTACCGGTTAACTTGTTGCTGAACAGACATGACGCAAATGAGATGAACACCATTTCTAGTAAGAAGTCACAACTGTTAACGGTTATCAAAAATTTCTTGAGTTACTCATTTAACTTGGGGAAGCTCAGATTATCACGGGTGTACTTTCCTATTAGCAATCTGAAACTCAGAGATAAGAAATGTGTGGTGTTTGCAAGTTGGGACCAGAATTTGGCCTGACGTTGCTGATTCTAAGACTCATGTTTGGCCTCCAAAGCCAATGTGCTGCAGCAACCTTCAAGTGGCTCTCAAGCAATGCTCATATAAGCATTTGCTTACGATAATCTCGAGGACCTCATTTTTACCACCTTCTCTGGAAGTCAAGACCTCTTTGTACCATTCAAAGTGTTATCTCATTCCTTGGCCCCCATTCCGAATCTTAGATCCCACTAGGAGCCTGAGTGCAGGCGTACTGAGTTAGAGTTATCAATTGTATGTTTACTGACAGCACTGGATTTCTTTTCATACTGACAGATTTGGAGTATTGCTCTTCCTAATTTGCCTGCTAGCTTCTAAAGCTGTATGTTCTAATTCTAAGAACTGTAAAAGTACATCATCTGAGACCAGGAAATGGCACACTTGAATGCATCGCTTCTCTTAAATCCTGTTATCGAAAGCCATTTTACTGCCACGATTTCGCCATAGAATATTATTTGACTCTTTTTGTCGAATAGAAATTTTCTTATTAATAGTTCCGTTCCAACATTGCCTGATATTTCTGTAGTCTGTTTGTCTACATTACTCCCTGGGATCAGCTCAAAATATTATGAGCCAGGAATTATTATCCCCATTTTACAGATGAGAGCTTTAAAGATGAGAGTGTTGGCGTGATTTGTCCAAGGTCATAAAACTAGCCAGTGGAACACTTCTGGCTGCATCAGCACCTATTCTCTCTATCATGGCTGTTGCTTCCCACTTGCAAGTGTGGAGTGTGATCAGCATTTTTACACTGGGGCTGTTTGTGAAAAATATCAAACTATAATACAGATACACTGAGTCATAACCTAAACTATTGGGATTTGTGTGCCTGTGCTTTCTTTAAAAACCCTGTTAAGGGTGGAAAATCAATATCCTGAATATAAGCAGGTTTTTATTCATTTAAAATTGTTATTGTGATGGATAACGCACAGAATGTTATTTACACTTATAATCGTTTAAATATACATATAAATGGTGTTAATTTTGCTGTTTTGTTTTATTTTTGTGAAAAAATTTTCCTAGTAAGGTTTCATTTACAAAACTGAAACTCTTTACCATTTAAACACTTATAGCCTTCCCATTTCTATTACATTTTTTTCCCAGAATAAATTTCCAACTTACGACAGTTAAAAGTGCAATATGAAAATCTTTATTTCCCCCTTAATGTATTGGGGAGTAAATTGCAATCTATTTCCTGAAAAGCAAAATATTTTCCTGTTTAACCACAGCACAGCCATTCATGCCAGGAAATTAACATTGAGAAATTACCACTATCAAATCCTTAGGCTATGCTCAAGTTTCTCCACTCCTCCTAATGATGTCTGTAATAGCAATAAGATCCAGTCAAAGATCTCACCTTGCCATTAGTTGTCAAGTTGTTTTCATTTCCTCCCATCTGCAGCAGTTTTGAGGGCTCTTTTGTCTTTCACTCATGACCTTGACTCCAGGCAAGAGGCCAGGACAGTTATGGTGCAGAATTCCCCTCAAATTTTACTGATCTCTGGTTCCTCATTTGAGATTTGGGTTTTGCCCGGGAATAAACAACACTCAGTGTTTTGTTGTTTGCAATGTGTGGCATCGAGGGGTTCACAACTTTGATTTGTTCCATTGTTAGTTATGTTTCATCACAAATTAGATGACATTTGTTAGTTCTTTCATGTTGTAAAGGGCCACTTTATATTTTATAGATTATAATTAATTACTTGCCTGGGAGGCACTCAGGACTAAGTACACAAGCCACTTTTAACCACTTTTTATATTTCCTTTATTATGTACCATTTATTGATTAAAATTGCTATGGACTTTGGAAGTGATAAATGATTTTGTGACTGTAAATTTCATTCCACTAGTACTAGCTGACAGTCTAAGGGAAACATGACAGTTTTCCTTATTGCATACTTTCTCTTTGACTATGTCTTAGATTGTTGTTTTTTTAAAAATCACAAAACTAAAAGAAATAATAAAAATAGATACTGGATCAAGATATGAATTAATTTAGGGAGACTATGCTGCTTTTTTCACTGAGAATATAGTTCCGTCTTCTTTTAGAATCTGTGAGGTGTCTACTATGCTGTTATAAGAACCTTTCCTATGAAGTCTCTTCCTTCTTATAAAGAAGATATTTTAAAACCAAGATGTGAACTTGTGTGCCTTATGGACCATGTCTCCAGAGGAAGTGGCACAAAACTGTCAAGATGTACTATGTTCAAACTCTGGAAATCTTTCGATTTAAAACCTCGTCCTGAGAACAGAAGGCATGAGACAAAGCTCTCTCCTGTTTCTGTACCTGCCTTAGGAGTATGTGACGTAACCCCCAGGTAGCTACAGGTGGTCACCTATACATGAGCTTGTCACCTGTTATCTTTCCTCATATAAACAGAGCATTGCCATCACCATAAGTCCCAACCAGTGAGACACATTCAACCTCAAGACTCCTCCACATGGTCCACAGTTTGTAATGCCCTGTTTCATATGAAATAAGGTGGTGAGCGCCATCTACTTTACCAAATGAAGTTTGAGACTGGCTGTGCATTCTGAACTGTAGTACCGAGGAAAGAAAGGACTCTTTTCTTTCTGAAGAATTCATCGCTGGGCCCTTGACTTGACTTCAAGCCAGGCAGTTGCTGGAGCTTGTGTGAAACAGCCCTTCCAATTTTATGAGTCAGGTTGGGCCTGTCTGGTCACCTGGCTCCATCTCAAACCCCAAGCTCCTGGCTGCCACTGGCATGGTGCTGGCAGTCCCACTAAAAGAGTAGTTACTGTGGAGAAAATCTTCTTTTTCAGCATGCCTGGCTGAACCAAAGATCTTGTGGCATGAATCTTATTCTGAGCTCACTTGGGACCCTGCACTTTATCCTTTTCCACCCATCTAAGTTGCTTGAAAATGAAGCATGCACCTCCGGCCTTGCAGCATCAGACCTTCCAGGGAGACTGGAAAATGCAGGCGCTCCAGGTGGACTCCTTGCCTTATGGAGGAGATGAGTCACTTTCCAGGCCATACTACTGGACACCTATGCTTTATTTCTGATTTTCATCTACATGTAAAAACTTTCATGTTTATACCTGTATTTCTATTGCAATCTATAATAGCTATTCTCAGGTTTCTTCAATAAGTAAAAATTTTTTTTTCTTGAAGAGCGATACATATCTTCGAATACATTTCCCTAATGTGATCATAGTCTTTGCGTGTAGCTCCTCTTCAACTTCCACTTGCCCTTATAAAGGCGGATTTGTTAATTCTCTTGGTGTCCACACCATCAATGCACTGGACTTCTCTATCCCTCACATTAATAACCAGCTTTTTTGTCTTTGGGGCTAAAATTTTCCAGAGGAAATGAAAAGACAAACAAGGAAGGAGTGAAAAGATGAATGATGTGTCAGAGGATGAAAAAAAATACATTTTAAGAACATGAGTCAATGTGTGTTTGTGTGTGTACGTGTGTGTGTGTGTGTGTGTGTGTGTGTGTGTGTGTGTGCTTGCCTGTATGTGTGAAAGAGAAGACGGCAGAGATGTAATTTAGATATCTTCTTCTATCATATACCATTTCACTTTTTGGGAGAGAGTCTCTAACTGAAACTGATAACCCTTTTTGCCTAAACTGGTTATCTAGCAAGACTCCACGATCTGCCCAATCTCACTGCCCCAGTACTGTGTTTACATACACTGACTGCTCTACCTGGCTTTTATGTGGATAAAGAAGATCTGAACTTGAGTTATAACATTTGCCCAGCAGACACTCTACCCAATTAATCATCTTCAACTTTATGGGTCAGTTTTTTTTTTGTTGTTGTTGTTGTTGCTTTCAATGTCTGAGAAATGAACTTGCAAGTCTTTTTGACTAATATATACTAGGTAAATGCAGAACAAATGAATGAATGATTAATGAACTTTGTCTGGAGAACCACTTCACCTATGTTAATAGTGTCCAAAAATTACAAGCCTGCAACTTGAGACAAATCATTTCTTTTTAATGTCATACTAGTGATGGATACAAATTAAAAATTTGGAAAACTGAAATCATGTTGATGAATGAGGAAAAAGTGACTATTATTGTTTGACGACACATAGACATTTCACGCTTATGTAAACTGAAGTTTCTGAGTCTATAGTCCCTCTGTTCCTGCTAGACTGAACCACTCAACAGGGCCTTTACTCTTATTACATAGCAAAATTTTGCAGAAGGATGGGTCAGAATTTTGAACTTTATTTTTACTCAGTAATTATTTGATTTTAAGAAACAATGTTGGTATTTTAATCAGGAGCTATTCATCTGCGAAATTATACAAAGATCATTTTTAGATTTTGTGGAAATTTATCAGAGTTTTTTTTCATATTTCAAAGTACTTTTAATCACATAATTCTTTACATTATAGTTCAACAATGTGTGCATTAAACCTTTAACATTGTCTGTTATTATTGTTAATTAGACTGTTCAGCTACTTTGTAGGTGAGCATAATGGATGTGGTGGTCAATGTTCAGTATTTTTGCCAATGGAATCTGCTCAGATGAATCTTTGTGTTAACTTACTTGAATTAGAAAAGTAGAACCATCAGCATGAGCTGATTTCACAAGAGATTTTTCAAAATTAATATTTCAGAGCCAATATCTTATTTTTCTTTGAGACTTTCATGCTAACTTCATATCTTGAACTTAGAAATAATGTGATGAAATACTAAAATAACAAGCAACAGTCTATTGGAATGTGTGTGAAGAAGTGCAGAGAGCACAGATGTCCTGATGTGATGAACAGAAGCTACATGTGAATGTTCATCCAACTTCACCGTTTATACTATGTGCAAATGTAGGGTAACCTAATCCATGCTTTTGGATGCAAGCCACTGTCAGCTGTGCTAAGGAAATAAAAGATCTCCTAACGGCTGAGATCTTTGTTATTTAACTCAAATGCTGGCTTTAAAAGATGTACTCAATGGGTAAAAAGTTAACAAGCGGCCTTTTAAATGCTATTCCATATTTGTAAATTCTACCTTTCAATAACCAGCTTGAGGAAAAAGAACAAAACTGTGTTCCATAACACAGGGGCAAGTCTTCACTTGGCTGTACTTGCCTGATTATGAGAATGTTATTTCCACTAAGGTGTGAAAAGTATAGTTAGTTGCTACATGTTTCAGATAAAAACATTTTGCAGAAGATATAACAGAACTTGTGAGTCATAATTAGGAGGTGTTTTAATGGAGCCAAGGAATCAGTGCAATCTGTTTGGGATTTGGCAAGGTCATTTGCCATTTTCATATTATCACGTTTTTGGTGTCTGCTTATCCTTAAAGAATTCCACTGTTGGGAACACACTTTTAGCAAAGATGGTCTAGTTCTCATCGAATGGGATGTGGTTCAACAGAGGACATAAATATCCATGGCTACTGTAACAATCCGTGTTAGTGTCCAATTTGATAAATTTACGATTGCTAAGATGCATAGATTTGTAATTTATGAGAGCACGCCTTGCCTAGTACTGTTGCATGGTCATAGTAACTGACAACAGAGGGGCTTTGGAAAAGATCTTTACATTCAGAGTGGATTTCTAGCACAAGTCTTCTCAACACTTACCTTTATGTGAAGTGTTTTTGCCCCATTGATCCAGTTCATGCTTCTGATGCTGGTGTTGGTGATAATTTTGTTTGTCCCTCCTTTTCATAGGTTTCATTTTTTTTTTTTTTTGAATTAGGGTCACATCCTGATGGACCTTATCAGCTCTCATCCTAGCACTAAATATGAAATGACATGCTTAACAGCTACAATTATTCCATCTAGTTTTCTCTGGAACAATTTGAGCCTGAACTGGTGACTATGTTATGCCCGAAGGTATTGCTAAATATGGTTAATATTGAACTTCACCTCATTTCTCTTTCTCTCTTGTGTACATATGTAAAATAAAACTGCATATAAAAATTGGGCAGCAGAAGAGCTGCTCATAAAAATAATTAAGGTGGGCATCTGGTTAAGACATGTGTTCAATTGTTTTGTTCAGCTTATTTAGAGCTCAGCATTTTCAACAATTCTGTAATTCTCTAGTCTGTATAAAGCAAATCCCAGTCAGAATTGTTTACCTCTACAAAAATAACTCATTATTATAACTCCCAGTGATAAATACTTTCTGATTTAATCAGTTTATTTATCTCATGACCATTCTCAACTAAAATAAAAGTTTGAGTCGATTCCCATATTTCCTCCCATGTAATTAGATCTGCATGGTTACATATGCAGTTGCAATAGTATAGTTATTAAATGAACAATAATGATTTTCAAATCTCACCTATAGAACTGTCAGGTATATTGTTGGAAATGCTTACTAGGGCAGATACTAAGATATTAATAATATTGGGCTGATGCATACATCACTTATAGATCTGTTCACCAGTGATATATTTCGGTTAGTAAGTAGACAAAAATGGTTTTTATGCTTGTGTGTTACATTGTATATTGTAATCTTGGGCTTGCAATTTTATTTATTTATTTGTTTTTACTGAAAATAGATTAATTTCTCATACAATATATCCTGATTATAGTTTCCCCTCCCTCCACTTCTCCCAATTTCTCCCCACTACCCCTCCCTTCCTGATCCACTCCCGTGCTGTATCTCATTAGATTAGAACAGGGTGTTAAGAGATAACAACTAAACATGACAAATAAAGTGTAATAAGATGAAGCAAAAGCCTTTGTATCAGTGTTAGATAAAGCAATATAAAAGGAGGAAAATAGTCCCAAGAGCATGTAAAGAAGTCAGTGATCTACTTGCTCTCAGTTGAGATTCACATAACAAAGATAAGACAGTAGATGCAATATATACTCAGGGGACCCTTAGATGCCCTATGTTTGCTTCCTCAGCATCTGTGAGTTCATATGCACCTTGCTTAGTTTTTTCAGAGGTCTGTGTTCTCTTGGTGTCTTCTATCTCCTTTGATTCTTATGATCTTTTTGGCACCTCTTCCATGGAGTTATTTGAGCTTTGAGTGGAGGAACTTGATGGACACTTCCAACTTAGACTCTCTCTCCACATAATGTCAATCTGAAGGTCCTTGTATCAGTTCTAGCTTACCGCCTGAGGAAGCCTCTCTGATGATGAATGGAATAGGCACTTTTCTATGAAATATCATTAGGAATCATTTTATTTGTTATCTACCTTTCTATCTGTCTGTCTGTCTGTCTGTCTGTCTATGTATCTACAAATGACCAGTCGTGTTTGGTCTTATCCTAGTTCTTTGGTCTATCAAGTTTCTTGTCCTTAGTTACCAAGGAAGTGTCAGGTATGAGTTTCGTCTTGAAGGTCTTATGTCAAATTGATTTGTTACTCCCACAAGTTCTGTGTCCCCTTTGTCATAGCATATTTTGCAGACAGAATAGACTGTAGGTCAAGGGTTTTAATGGCTGGGTTGACGTTTGTGTTTTTCTTTAAGTATCCTTGAGGGTACTTTCCCTCACCAAAGAGACTACTACACAAAGTGAAGGCAACAGGCAGGTACCAGCTCAAATTCTCCATGTTCCATTAGTTCTGTGAATGTTGACCTAAGAAATGGGACACACTGTTAGTTTGAGAAGAGCAACCTTTGGTCTTAACATAAGCCTGGGTTGCTTGGGAATTTCCATGTTACCTTTTGGCCAGTAACTTAATTGAATGCAAGCCTGATCCTCCACAAG
Organism: Acomys russatus; assembly: GCF_903995435.1. NCBI lineage: Eukaryota > Metazoa > Chordata > Mammalia > Rodentia > Muridae > Acomys > Acomys russatus. The sequence continues at coordinate 4,927,102 of NC_067148.1, forward strand.
AAGTCTTGTTTAATTACAAGATATGGACAATTGAGGTTCCATGTAGCTCATTACTAGGAATCCTTGTTAAGTTTACAGGAAGATTGCACTGCACAATGCTTTTACACCACCCCCAAATGCCCCCAGTTCTAGATGTCTCTCCTATCAATCTCTTACCCCATAACATCTTTCCTCCAAAATTGATCCCTTCCACTCCCATCCACACTCACTCCTGATACATTTGTAAAATCTATTCTATTTACCCTTCCTGGGAAGATTCACACATCCCCTCCCCTCTGCCCAGAGTCCTCCTTTTACCTAACCCTTCTGGGTCTATATGTTATAGTTCGGTTATCATTACTCTTAATATTCAATTTATTAATATCTACTTTTAAGGGAAAATATACCATATTTGTCTTTCTGGGTCTGGGTTATTTCACTATGGATGAATTTTTTTCTAGTTCCATCTATTTGCTTGCAAATTTCATCATGTCATAATGTCATTTTTTTTAAACAACTGAGTAAGACCCCACAGTTGAAATGTACCACATTTTGTTTACACTTTCTTCTGTTGAGGAACATTTAGGTGGCTTCCAGTTTCTGACTATTACAAATAAACATTCAATGAACATGGTTGAGCAAGAGTCCTTGTGGTAGGGTGAAGCATCATTGGTGTACATGCCAAAGACTGATCCACCAGGGTCATGAAGTAGATCAATTCTTAATTTTCTGAGGAACTGTCATAATGATTTGCAAAGTATCTGTACAAATTTGAACTCCTACCAGCAGTGGAGGTGTGATTTCCTTGTTCCACATCCTTACTAACATGAGTGGTCATTTTTATTGATCTTAGACATTCTGTCAAGTATAAGAAGGAATCTCAAATTAGTTTTGGTTTGCATTTACCCAATGGCTACGGATGTTGAACATTTCTTTAAATATTTCTCAGTCATTTGAGATTTCTCTATTGAGAATTCTGTTTAGATCTGTGCCCCAGTTTTAAATTTGATTATTTATCTTTTTGATATCTAGGTTCTGGAGGTCTTTACATATTTTGGATATTATTTCTCTATCAGTGTGGAGTTGGTAAAAAAAAATCCTATTCTGTAGAGCTTCCACTTTGATTGCGTCCTTTGCTTTACAGAAGTTTTTAAGGTTGTATAAGATTACATTTATTTAACTGTTGATCTTAGTGTCTTTGAAATTGATGTTATGTTTAGAAAGTCATCTCCTATGATAATGAGTTCAAGACTATTTCCCACTTTCTCTCCTATCAAATTCAGTGTTCTTGTTGTTATGTTGAGGTTTTTGATGCACTTGTTCTTGGTTTTGTGCATGGTGTTAAATATGCATCTATTTGCATTCTTCTACATGCAGACTTCTAGTTGGATTAGCACAATTTGTTGAAGATGTTGTCTTTTTTTCTAGTGTATATTTCTGACTAATTTATTAAAAGTCAGATGTCCATATGTGTTTCAGTTATGTCTGGGTCTTCAATTCTATTCTATTGATAAGTGTCTCTGTTTTTAAGCCAGTATCATGCAGTTTTTATTACTACAGTTTGTAGTACAATTTGAAATCAGAGATGGTGATACCTTCAGCAATTCAAGATTTCATTGTTCAGGATTGTCTTAACTATCTTTTGTTTGTTTGTTTGTTTGTTTTGCTTTTTTCTCACAGTAAGTTGAGAATTGTCTTTTCAAGGTCTGTAGTTGTGCTTGAATTTTGATGGAGATTGCATTGAATCTGCAGATTAATTTATGTAAGAGAGTTTATTTTTACTATGTTATATCCATGAGCATAGGTGATCTTTCATCTTCTGATATCTTTTTCAATTTCTTTTTTTCGAAGATCTTCACTTGCATACCTGGAGTTACTCTACGATATTTTATATTATTTGAAGCTATTGTGAAAGGTATTGATTCCTTCATTTCTTTCTCAGTCTGTCATTTGTATATATGAGGGCTACTTTTGGGGGGTTAATCTTGTTTTTAAATATATATTTTCATTCCATCTGTCTGTGTATGTATGTATGTATGTATGTATGTATGTATGTATTTATCTATCTATCTTCTATCTATTTATGATTCTTCTATCTCTCTATCTATCCATCTATCTACCTACCTATCATCTATCTTCTATCATCTATCATCTATCTTCACCTATCTATTATCTATCTATCTATCTATCTATCTATCTATCTATCTACTATCTGTCTATCATCTATCTATCTATCTATCTTATCTATTTCACACCTCAGGATGTCAGGTTTGTTTCTGGCCATCTGCTCCTTTGCGTATGCTTACTTCTTTTGTTCTAGAGCTTTGAGTTGTGCTGTCAGGTTGCTAGCATGAGATCTCTTCACCTCTTAGTGCTATGACATTTCCTCTTAGCACCACTTTTATCATGTCTCACAAGTTTGAGTATGCTGTATATTCATTTTAATTGAGTTCTAGAAAGTCTTTAATTTCTTATTTGTGTCAAGATCTATTTTTCATTCATTAAAGAATTGTTTAGCTTGCATGAATGTTTTATCTTTTTGTTGTTTCCATTGTTTTTGATATACAGCGTTAAGCCATGGTGGTCTGATAGGATGCAGGGAGTCATTTCAATTGAGAGTCATTTTGTGGCTGAGTATCTGGTCAGTTTTCAACACGTTTCCGTGAGGTGCAAAGGAGAGGTATGTTATTTTGTGTTTGTGTGAAATTTCTCTGGATATATGTTAGGTCTGAGTGGTTTATAATGTCTGTTAGTGCCATTGTTTTTTTTGTTTGGTTTGTGTCTGAATGAATTGTTCATTGGTGAGAGTGCGGTATTGAAGTCTCCCATTACCAGTGTGTGGGGTCAATATGTGATTTAGATTATAGTAGTATTTCATTTACAAACTTGGGTGTCCTTAAAATGTTGTACTGGTGGTTTTTCCTTTTTCAGTTTTGGTTTGAAATATATTTTATTAAATAACAAAGTGACTACACCAGTTTGCTTTTTAGGTCCCTTTGCTTAGAATATGTTTTTATATCCTTTTACCTTGTGATAATATCTATTCTTCATGTTGAGATGTGTTTCTTTGATGCAGCAGAAGGATGGATCCTGTTTTTGTATACATTCTGTTAGTCTAAGTCTTTTTTTAGGGAATTGAGAACATTGAAATTGATAGATCTCAATGACCAATGATTGTTGATTCCTACATTGTTGTTGGTTGTGATGATGAAGATGGGGGTGGTGGTGGTAATGGAGTGTGTGTGTGTGTGGTTGTGTGTGTGTGTGTGTTCATCTGTGCTTCCCTTCCTTTGGTTTTGCTGGTGTGAGATTATTTCCTGTGTTTTCTTTTGCAAAGTTAACTTTCTTAGATTGGAATTTTTTTCTAACACCATTTTTAGGGATGGATTTGTAGATAGATGCTTAAATTATGCTTCATCATGAAATATCTTACTTTCTTCAAGTATGGTGATTGAAAGTTTTGCTGGGTTTAGTAGTCTGGAATGCATCTATGGTCTTTTAGAGTTTGAAAGACATCTGTCTAGGCTCTTCTGGTTTTTGGAATCTCCTTTGAGAAGTCAGGTCTTATTCTAATAAATTTGCTTTTATATGTTACTTAGTAACCTTTTCTCCCTTGCAGCTTCTAACATTCTTTGTTTCTTCCGTATGTTTAATATTTTGATTATTATGTGGTGAGCGGACTTTCTTTTCTGGTTCAATCTATTTGGTGTTCTGTATGCTTCTTGTACTTTTTCAGGCATCTCCTTCAGGGTAGGAAATTTTTCTTTTTGATTTTGTTGAAAATATTTTCTGGGCTTATTCTCTGTCCTCTATTACTGTGATTCTTAGGTTTGGCTTTTTTATTGTGTCCAAGATTTCTTGGATGCTTGTGTCAGGAATTTTTAGATTTAACATTTTATTTGATTGATATGTCCATTTCTTCTATCATATCTTCAAAGCCTAATATTCTTTATTCTACCTCTTGCATTTTGTTGGTGAAGTTTGCATCTGTGGTTCTTTTTGAAAAACCCTAAGTTTTTTATTTTCACAATTCCTTCAGTTTGTGTTTCACTTATTGTTTCTATTGATAATTTTTTTGTCCTGATTGGTTCATCTGTTTCCTTCAACTATTGATTTAAATTTTGGGGGGGGGGTTTCTTTAATGGATTTATGCATTTACTTTAATTAATCATTTGTTTACCTGGATTTCTATTAGGGTTTCCATTCTGTTTTAAGACCTCTATTGTCTTAATGTAGTGGTTTAGTAGTTTTAAAGTAATTTTCTTGTGCTCCAGCTATGTTGGAATATTCAGGGCTTGCTGTGGTAGGACAGCTTGTCTCTAGTGAAGACATGTTGTTTTGACTGTGGTTGGTTGTGTTCTATGCTGGTGTGTAGCCATCTGGGTGTGGGATGACTATGGTCTAAGTGATGGTACTGTACTTGTCTTGCAGGATAGAATTTTCCCCATGATTTTTGTGTTTTCTCTGGATTTTTGGAGAGCAGGATGGCTGTGTGTTACCTGTTTCACTGGCCTGCTTAGTTGCAGTGTTCAAGGGAATGTCTGCTGTTTTGGGAGGCTAGGATGCGGTGGCAAGCAGGGAGGCAGAAAGTTATGAGGGGATGGTCTGTCAGATCCACAGGAGATGTGGGCAGCCAAAAAGGGGGGCTGCAGCTGATGTTCTACTGCAGCACTAAGATTGGGGTCTTTGGAGAACAGAAAGTACAGAGGAAGTAGGGGGGAAGCTTTTCTGGTTTCCTGGCAGGCATGCAACTTTATTTTTAATTTCAAATATATCCTTTGCCTTTTGTCTGTGAATGGCATTAAGGCCATACTGGCTAATTTGATCAGTATTATTTCACCTTATATAGATCTCATCCTGAGAATAGTGAATGAACCAATTTTTGCTTTTGTACCAAAGTGTAAACCTATTTTCATTTTTCTACAGATATGCAATGTATATGTGATTCTGTGTACTCTTTGCATTTATTGGTGAGCACAGATGCGGTTTTGTGTAGTGGAAGTATGATGCTGAGGTTGATAGCCTTTCTAAAACACTTTGTTTCATAGTTATTGAGGCAGAATTGATGAATGAACCCCAAGCTCACACTTATAGCAAGGCATTATGCTTTCAGAATATGGTCCCTGTCTTCTAAGGCATGTCATTACAGACATGCTACCATGTCCACCTGGCACTTACATGGATGTTGATATCAGGTTCTTTTCCTCATTGTTGCTGCTTTCTCAGCTGAGGCTTCCTCCCAGCTTTTATTTTCTTTATATTGTTTAAATAATGAAATACTCCTATAAAATGGAACTATGGGGATCCAAGATGGTGGCAAGCAGTGTGGACAGTGTTTGGAAGCTCCAGTGAACAATTCAGGGAATTGCACAGATTTCTGAGCCATGAATACCAAAATCCCCACACCACGGCAGCAGGAGTGCTCCACAGTTCGGAGGGACCAGGGTGCAGAGGACCTGCATGTACCCTGCACATGGGAGGAACAAGGATTTTCTCAGATCGGAGCAGCAGTGGCAGAGGCAGGAGCAGCGGCACCAGCGGCACCAGCGTCAGAAGCAGTGGTGGCTGAGGTTTGCAGCCCAGAGCCTTCTGGTGGAGGCATTTGGTGTGGTGGCCGGTGGGAGTTGCTGCAGGAGAGGGGACTCTGGGCAGGATTTGGGTCACGTGGTGCCTTGAGACCCAAACTAGACTCAGCGGACAGTTCAGCCCCAGAGTCCCGGGTTCAGCTCAGTGCGTAGTGCTGTGGAGACACTGGCTCAGCTCAGCAAGCAATTCTTCCCGAGGCACTAGCTCAGCTCAGCCGCAGTTCTCCTGCTGTGACATAGGCTGGGCAGAGCGCTCAGTTCCACCCTAGGCACCAGCTCAGCTCAGCCACAGTTCTGCACGAGACACTAGCTCAGATCAGCGTGCAGTTCTGGGGCGCTGACGCAGGCTGAGGTCAGCAGGCAGATTCATCCCATAGGCCCTAGCTGGACTTGCTGGGCAGATTGGGCCCAGAGACTTTACCTGAGCTGTGTGCACAGGCTTGGAGGCCCTAAGACTCTGGCTGGACTATCCACGCAGTTTAGGCCCAGAGTCCCGGGCTGAACTCAGCGCGCAGTGTGAGTCCAGAGTCCCTGGCTGAGCTCGGTGCACAATTTCGCCCCGGAGACTCGGGTGGAACTCGGTGTGCAGTTTAGGGCCAGAGTCCCTAACTGTGCTTGGCAGACATGTTGGGCCCAGAGACTCTAGCTGAGCTTTTGGCACAGTCCAGGCTCTAAGACTCTGGTTGGACACAGTGTACAGTTGAATCCAGAATTCCTGGCTGAGCTTGGCAGACGGTTCAGGCCCTGAGTCAATAACTGACCTCAGCACGCACTTTGGGCCAAAAGCCCCTAGCTGAGCTTGGTGCGCAGTCCCAGCCCAAAAATTCTGGCTTGACCCTATGTGTATTTTGGGCCCAGAATCACCAGCTGAGCTCGGCAGACAGTTCAGGCCCTGAGAATCTAGCTGAGCTCGGCACGTGGTTTGGGCTCTGTGTCCCTGACTGGACTTGGCAGGGGACCCAGAAGGCTGTGGATACCTTGGACTGACCCAACGCTCATTCAGAGATCCAGAACGATTGCAGGACCCACACCATAGGGGAGCTGAGGATCACTGGCTGTGAGAGTCCAAAACAACAGGGCTAACCTCCTGCCATCCACACCAATGAAGCATCAGAGCTTCCAGCCTATGGAAATCGTGAGAAAACAAGTGAATCTATCATCAGACTCCCTCCAGCCAACTCTGGAAGCTACGCAACAAAAACAAAGATGGCAAGATGTCTGAAGGACAGCGTAAAAGCATATGCAAAAAAACCCCAAAACAACATGGTGTCTCCAGTTTCCACCTATTCCAAAGAAAACAACCCAGAGAACTCAAATACAACGGAAATACAAGAAAATGACCTCAAATCCTTAGTAATAAGGATGATAATGGAGGAAACAAATAAAATTCATAATCAAATGCAGGAGGACACAGCCAAACAGGTGAGAAAGAAGCACAAAGAGTGGAACTGGAAAAATTTCAGGAAAATGCAAACAACTAGATGAAAGAAATAAATAAAACAGTTCAAGCTCTGAAGACCTATAAAGAGGCAATGGAAGAAACTCAGGAATATACAAACAATCAGATGAAAGAAATCAAAAAATCAGTTCAAGATCTGAAGATGAAAATGGATTCAAGGATAAACACACAGACAGAAGAAAAACGAGAACGTGAGACCTCAGAGAAGAAGGTGAGCAACACAGAGGTGAGCTTTTCTAACAGAATCCAAGAGATGGAAGAACGAATCTCAGGTCTAGAAGATAAACTCACAGATCTTGAAGCAAACATTAAAAAAAAAACTGTCAAATTGGAAAACTCCTGACCCAAAACATCCAAGAAATTAAGGACAGCATGAAAAGAAGAAATCTGAGGATAATAGGCATTGAAGAAAGAGAAGATATCAGACTCCAAGGCCCAGAAACTATTCTCAACAAAATCATAGGAGAAAATTTCCCAAATCTAAAGCAAGAGATGCCTAAAAACATACAAGAGGCCTACAGAACAACAAATAGAATTGACCAGAAAAGAAAAACTGCCCATCACATAATAATCAAAACACAAAACATACAGAACAAAGAAAAATGTTAAAAGCTGCAAGGGAAAAGGGCCAAATAACATTTAATGGCAAACCTATCAGAATTACACCCGACTTCTCAGCAGAGACCATAAAAGCCAGAAGGGCCTGGACAGAGATCCTACAAACCCTAAGAGACCACAGATGCCAGGCCAGACTACTTTACCCAGAAAAACTATCAATAACCATTGATGGAGAAAACAAAATATTCCATGACAAAAACAAATTCAAACAGTACCTATCCACAAATCCAGCTTTACAGAAGGTACTAGAAGGAAAACTCCATCCCAAATGGTCAAGCTACAACCAAGACTACTCAGGAAATAGATAACTATCCAATGGCAAAAAAACAACTACACAAACGCTCGACTGGAAACAACACCAAAATTAAGACTCTTAATAGTCACTGGTCATTAATATCTCTCAACATCAATGGTCTCAATACTCCAATAAAGAGACACAGACTAACTGAATGGGTGCATAAACAAGATCCAACATTCTTCTGCATTCAAGAAACACATCTCACCCATAATGATAGGCATTACCTCAGGGTAAAAGGTTGGAAAAAATATTCCAAGCAAATGGTCACAAGAAGCAAACAGGGGTAGCCATTTTAATATCGAACAAAACAGACTTTCAACCAAAATTAATCAAAAGGGATGAGGAAGGACATTTCATACTCATCAAAGGTAAAGTCAACCAAGATGACATCACAATTCTGAACATCTATGCACCCAACACAAGGGCACCCACATTTGTAAAAGATCTGCTAAAAAAGCTTAAACCACACATCGATTCCCACATAATAATAGTGGGAGACTTCAACACCCCACTCTCACTGAAGGATAAGTCATTGAAAGAGAAACTAAGCAGAGAAATAACATCATTAACCAATGCGATGGGTCAAATCCATCTAACAAATATCCATAGAATCTTTCACCCAAACAAGAACAAATATACCTTCTTCTCTGCACCCCGTGGAACCTTCTCCAAAATTGTTCACATTGTAAGTCACAAAGAAAGCCTCAACAGATACAAGAGGACTGAAATAATACCTTGTATCCTATCAGATCACCATGCTCTTAGGCTGCAATTCAACAACAACAGAAATAACAAAAAGCCTACACCTATGTGGAAACTAAACAACTCTCTGCTAAATGATACCTGGGTCAGGAAAGAAACAAAGAAAGAAATCGAAGAGTTTCTGAAATTCAATGAAAATGAAGGAACAACATACTCAAAATTGTGGAATACATTGAAAGCAGTACTAAGAGGAAAATTCATAGCACTAAGTGCCTTTAAAAAGAAATTGGAAACATCGCACATAAGCATCTTAACGACACAACTGGAAGTCCTAGAAAAAAAAAATAAGCAGAAACACCCAAAAGGAGTAGATGTCTAGAAATAATCAAACTCAGGGCTGATATTAACAAATTAGAAACTAAGAAAACAGTCCAAAAAGAAGCAGAAACACCCAAAAGGAGTAGATGTCTGGAAATACTCAAACTCAGGGCTGAAATTAACAAATTAGAAACTAAGAAAACAGTCCAAAGAATCAACCAAACCACGAGCTGGTTCTTTGAGAAAATCAACAAGATAAACAAATCGTTAGCCAAACTAACTAAAAGGCAGAGAGACAGTATTGAAATCAACAAAATCAGAAATGAAAAGGGAGACATAACAACAGACACTGAAGAAATACAAAGAATCATAAAATCCTACTTTGAAGGCATATATGCCAGAAAATTTGAAAATCTAAGGGAAATGGACGATTTTCTTGATCAATTTCACTTGCCAAAGTTGAGTGAAGAACGGATAAACAAGCTAAATAGTCCCATTTCCCTTACAGAAATAGAAGCAATCATTGATAGTCTCCCAACCAAAAAAAAAAAAAAAAAAAAAAAAAAACCCGGGGCCAGATGGTTTCAGTGCAGAATTCTACCATACCTTCAAGGGTGAACTAATACCGATACTCTTCAAGCTACTCCAAAAGATAGAAATGAATGGAACATTACCAAGTTCATTCTATGAGGCCATAGTCACATTGATACCTAAACCTCACAAAGACTCAACAAAGAAAGAGAATTTCAGACCAATTTCTCTTATGAACATAGATTCAAAAATACTAAATAAAATACTTGCAAAATAAATACAAGAACACATCAAAGATATAATTCATCATGACCAAGAAGGCTTCATTCCAGGCATGCAGGGATGGTTTAATATACAGAAATCCATCAATGTAATCCACCATATAAACAAACTGAAAATAAGAAACCATATGATCATCTCCTTAGATACAGAGAAACCATTTGGTACAATCCAACACCTATTCATGTTTAAAGTTTTAGAGAGATAGGGGCTACAAGGCACTTTCCTCAACATAATAAAGGCTATATACAGCAAGCCAATAGCCAAAATCAAAGTAAATGGTGAGATATTCAAGGAAATTCCTCTAAAATCAGGAACAAGGCAAGGCTGTCCACTCTCTCCGTATGTCTTCAATATAGTACTCGAAGTTCTAGCCAGAGCAATAAGACAACAAAGGGAGATCAAGGGTATCCAAATGGGAAAGGAGGAAGTCAAATTATCCCTATTTGCAGATGATATGATAGTGTACATAAGTGACCCTCAAAATTCCACCAGAGAACTCCTACAGCTGATAAACACCTTCAGCGAATTGTCTGGATACAAAATTAACTCAAAAAAGTCTATAGCCTTCCTATACACAAATGACAAGCTTGCAGAGAAAGAAATTAGGAAAACCACATCCTTCACATTAGCCACAAGCATATAAAATATGTAGGAGTTACTCTAACTAAGCAAGTGAAGGACTTGTTTGAAAAAAATTTCAAAACTCTGAAGAAAGAGATTGAAGATGACCTGAGAAGATGGAATGATCTTTCTTGCTCAGGGATTGGGAGAATTAACATAGTAAAAATGCCGTCCTACCAAAAGAAATCTACAGATTCAATGTAATCCCTATCAAAATACCTACACATTTTTTAAAGACATTGAAAGTTCAATTCTGAATTTCCTATGGAAAAACAAAAATCCCAGAATAGCTAAAACAATCTTGTACAATAAAAGGTGCTCCAGAGGAATCTCCATGCCTGATCTCAAACTGTACTATAAAGCAATAGTAATTAAAACAGCATGGTACTGGCACAGCAACAGACTGATTGATCAGTGGAATCGAATCAAAGACCCAGATATGAATCCACACACATAGGGTCACTTGATTTTTGACAAAGAAGCCAAATCCATTCAATGGAAAAAGGATAGCATCTTCAACAAATGGTGCTGGTCTAACTGGAGTTCTATGTGTAAAAAAATGCAACTGGACCCATATTTGTCACCTTGCACAAAACTCAAATCCAAATGGATTAAAGACCTCAACATAAAACCAGAGACACTAGGTCACTTAGAAGAAAAAGTGGGGAAGAGCCTGGAACATATTGGCACAGGAGACAACTTCCTGAACAGAACACCAACGGCCCAGGCCTTAATGTCAACAATTAATAAATGGGACCTCATGAGGCTGAGAAGCTTCTGTAAGGCAGGAGACACAGTCAAGAAAACAAAGCGACAGCCTACAGACTGGGAAAAGGTCTTCTCCAACCCTACATCTGACAAAGGTCTAATATCCAAAATATATAAAGAACTCAAGAAATTAAACACCACCAAACCAAATAACCCAATTGAGAAATGGGGCTTGGAACTAAACAGAGAATTCTCAACAGAGGAATATCAAATGGCTGAGAAACACTTAAAGAAATGCTCAACCTCTTTGTCATCAGGGAAATGCAAATCAAAACAACTCTGAGATTCCATCTTACACTCATCAGAATGGCTAAGATAAAAACTTCAAGCGACACCACATGCTGGTGAGGATGTGGGGAGAGAGGAACACTCACTCCTTCATTGCTGGTGGGAATGCAAACTAGTACAGCCACTTTGGAAATCTATCTGGTACTATCTCAGAAAACTGGGAATAGGCTTACTCAAGACCCAACTATTCCACTCCTTGGAATATACCCAGAAGATGCTCCAGCACACAACAAGAAAATTTGCTCAACCATGTTCATAGCAGCCTTATTCATAATAGCCAGAACATGGAAACAGCCTAAGCGTCCCTCAGTAGAAGAATGGATAAAGAAACTGTGGTACATATATACTATGGAATACTACTCAGCTATTAAAAACAAGGAATTCCCGAAATTTGTGGATAAATGGATTGAGCTAGAAATGATCATAATGAGTGAGTTAACCCAGAAGCAGAAAGACTCAAATGGCATATACTCACTTATATCTGCATACTAGCCCAAGGTGCATGTCCCATGAAAGTCTTCACTTACCAGGAAACTGGGACAGAGGGGAGGACATCCTACTGGGTCTCTAGATGAGAGAAGCATGGGAGAATAGCAAAGTAGAAGGGTCCAGAGGGTCCTAGAAACCTACAAGTAGAACATTATGATAGGCAGATTTGGGCCCAGAGGTCCTGCTCAAACTAAGGCACCAGCCAGGGACAATACAGGCGGTAAACTTTAAACCCTTACTCAGATCTAGCCAATGGTCAGAACCTTCTCCACAGTTGAGTGGAGAGTGGGATATGATTTTCTCATGTACTCTGGTGCCTCACATTTGACCATGTCCCCTGGACCGGGAGACCTGGTGGCACTCAAAGGAAGGATAGCAGGTTACCAAGAAGAGACTTGATACCCTATGAGCATATACAGGGGGAGGTAATCCCCCTCAGGAACAGTCATAGGGGAGGGGAATAAAAGGAAAATGGGAGGGAGGGAAGAATGGGAGGATACGAATGATGGGATAACCATTGAGATGTAACAAGAATAAATTAATAAAAAAATTAAAAGAATGGAACTATGAAGTATAGTATAAAACACTTGCTTATCCACTACCATATCAGATACTTTAAAAGCATTTTCAGCTTTTCTTTCATATTTTAAGTAAAGACAAATATCACTATAGGTAGAATTTTAATTTTTTCATGTTTCTTATGTTTTCTTTGACACTAAAATGCTGAATCAAGCATTGATTCATGGTTACTTCTATTATTGTTTACTGTATGACTTTTATGGGAATTATGTGTTCCTAATTTTAAATATTCAGCATTCTTTTTATTGTTCTTAAATTTACTGTTTGTGCGTTATTGCACATGCAGATAATTGTGTCATTTGCATTTTTCATGCATTTTAACATCATGAATTTCTTTTGTAAAAATTCTGCTTTCCCATTTATGAACTGCATAAAGAAGAGCTATATTTCTCTGCTTATGTCTAGAACATTAGATCAGCAATAACATCGGCTGCATTCTCTCCCGTATTGTACTGATATTACTAACATGGGTGCCCTACATTCAGTAATTTCTTTCAACTGGTGAATTCATGTGTGGACAAATATGTGTGTTTTACTTAACTTTTTATCTGAGGACTCTTAGTTTGAAATCTGTCAGGAAAACAGCAGTATGTTGAATGCATGTCATTTTAGGTACACTTTCATACAAAATTTATTATTTAAAAAATGGGCAAATTATAGAAAAACCTTAAACTCAATTCTACAAGTTCAGGGTTCACCTATCAAGTTTATTTTTCAAGAAAATCTGAGGATATCAGGGAGGAACTAAATATAAAAAAATTACAAGGATGTGTAGTGTGGGCCTTAACAAGAGACAAGGCAATAGAATGCTACATTATATTTCTCTCTCTTGTCTTTAGTGCTTTGGGGTATACTTTTTTTTTTTTTTTTTTTTTTTTTTTTTTTTTTTTTTGATAAACACAACTGTAAAACAAAGGCCAAGGAAAGAAGTGATGCTGTTCATCATTGTGCCCATGCAGGTTAAAAAGGATGAAGATTCATGTGGTAGCATATAATCTTATGTAGTTCTAGTCTGCATTTTCCTGATACTTGTTATTTCAGGAATATTTCTTCCAGTCTATTTGATGTGCATAATATGATTTCATTTCTTAAATTTTCTTGACCCTGCATGATAGTAATGTTGAATAGGTCTTCATTTGTTTGTAACCCATCTCAATGTTCTCATGTAATTTTTCTATATTTAATTTTCTATATGTAATTTTTCTATATTTTATTTACTCATAATTCAGTATTATATTTAACAGCTTTGAATATATTGTGTGTAGCCTTCTTCTGAATATGTGTTGTAGGTATCTTCACAGTTTGGGAGTTACTTGTTTATTCAACTGGCAATGCATTTGGTACACCATTTTGAAAACATATCCATTATTTTTCTTCAAAATGAAAAGTGTATTTTAAGGACCTTTAAAATTATTTTGTTTTGGGGCTCGAGAGATGGCTTAGAGGTTAAGCGCACTGACTGCCCTTCCAAAGGTCCCAAGTTCAATTCCCAGCAACTATATGGTGGCTCACAACAATGAGATCTGGTGCCCTCTTCTGCCTTGCAGATGTACCTGCAGGCAGAGTGCTGTATACATAATAAATAAATAAATAAATAAATATTTTAAAAAAAATATTTTGTTTTGCTTTCCTGAGTTTTGTTTTAGATACAACTTGAAAGAGAATTATTTATTCGTTTCTATACATAATCTAGTACTTATTTTATATGTTCAAGCAGTTGCCTGTTTTTGAATTCTGCTCTTATTGATGTTATCAATCAAATTTGGATGATTAGCCATACTACAAATTCGATTGAATTCAATCTTGGAGAAATAAACCTGTTTCTTTATATATTTGTGTATTTTCTCAGACCTTTACTAAAGCCTAACTATTTTCATCATAAACATCTTCTGTAATTTTCATATTTAGTCAAGAATATATTTTATTCTTTTATATGTGATTTAAATACAAAATTTGACTTATCTTACATGTATAAATATTACTATTCTTTCATTTTTCTTGTGTTTTATTACTCTTAATGAGCCTCTTTACTAGGTCTCCTCTTCAGCTATATAATTTCTTACACTTTCTAGGTGAAAACTAAAAGAAAGATAATGGATATATTAAAATATTTTCTTCCAAATTTTATACTCCATCCTGCTTTTTTTCTCACCTCATTATATTGTCTGGAGTTTCAGAACAGCCTTAAAAAGTACAGATGATGATGAATACTACATTTCTCCCTGGTGAGATGGCCTTGCCTCGGAAGTTGTGCTAAGAATGTAATGGCAGTATACGGTGTTGCTCATGGCTGTTCTAAAAATGCTCAAAAGCCAAAGAAATTAACTACCCACTTAAAACCATCAGTATGATAATAAATTTATAGTTTTGTCAATTTATTATAGTATTTACCGAAATAATTGTAAATTCTTCAGAATGTTTCTATATTAATTAGCTTTTATAGCTTATCTTTAATATAAACATAAAAGCCACTTACCTACAAAATTTGTTATACAGTTGTTTGTTATTTAACGTATTAATGTCAGATCTTTATTTAGATGCTTATCATTTCGGGCTACTTTTTTATTTCCTTCTATCTCTTTCCTTTCTTCTGTCCATTTTTGTCTTTTTTCCACATCTCCATCCTTATTCATTCCTTTCTTACTCCTTATTTCCTCACTTTTTTTCCATTTTCCTTCTTATCTTTCTTTTATTTTTATTGTGATATGTATTGCATCCACAAATGTTGTAAATCCAAATACACTGCATAATAATGCTTGTTTCACACATGTATTCTATAAAGTTAATTTTACTCAGAGTTAATTTTTATAGTCATCTGGAATTCTTCATTGAGATTTGACATCTGATTTTACTTCATTTTAGTCTGTCACTTTTAATAAATGATATTTTTGTGAAGGGGAGTGGAAATAGTGTAATTGCTTTTTTCCTGTGTTCATACTCATTTCATGTTTGAATATCTAACATAATTCTTTGTTTATCAATACTTAGAATTGTCATTCTACCAGCCAAGGACTTACATGGATTCATAGAAATCAGTATTTACTTAGTTTATGTACTCCTGCATAAGGTTAATCAGTCTTCCCTTGATATTTTCAAAAATATACTTTGGTTTTTTGTTTTAATTTTTATTTTATTTTTCTCAGTGTGACTTTGTTTGACTTTAAACAATAAGAAAGATGAGTCAGTGGTTAAGAGCACTCCCTGCTCTTTTAGAGGATCTGGGTTCCATTTCCAGCATACACGTGTAAGCTCACAACCATCTGTCACTCTGGTTGCAGGGGAATAGGAACCTTTCTCTGAGGAGGCTCACATGTAGTTCACAGACACATATGCAGACTAACATTGCACTGATATACATAAAAATAATCTTTAAGAAATTAACAGGAAGTTGGTTGAATGTTTGAATTTGTGACTAAATTTCCTTCCTTTAAACTAATTTAATATAACTTAAACTGTTACTTGCATATGTCGTATTTTTAATAGATTTCACTCTCTCCTTTTCTTCTAGAACTTTAATTATATATATATCATGGTACCACTGATATTTTTCCCAGAATTCCTGGGTTTGTGCTCATATTTCTTTAAATCTTTACTTGCTATACTTCAGATTTGTTAATTTCTATTCCTTAATTTCAAATTCAAGGGTCTGGTTTCTGTCTTCCCCAAACTGTTGCTGGGCCTACTAGTAAAGTTCACAACCCTTTTCTTTTTTTTTTGAAAAATAAACATTTTTAAAAACTGAATCTTTGTGAATTTTACATTATGCACCCCAATCACACTCACCTTGCCATCCCTTCATATCTGACCTCTGCCTTTGCAAGTTCTGCCCCCTGCCCCAACAGAAAAATAAATCTTTGTGAAAGCTTAGGTGGGTCACCATGTGTCACACAGTTCACCAATTTGCCCAAATAGCTTTACTTTCAATTGTTCATTGAATTGAGTATTGAGTTATTAGTATGTTTCAAGGCTTCTAGCTTCTGCTACCTGTCAATAGTGGATCCTCACTGGGACACCTCATGGATATCCTGCTAAGTGTCCTATGTCATGGTGATCCCACAGCGTTGGGTCTGCACGACAGGCCCCTTCACACATTCTAGCAGTTCATACATGGGGAGATGTTGGGGTGGGTCAACTCAGCTCTAGATCTGGGTCTGGGTAGGAGTTGTATTGGTCATCCCACCAGCTTTTCCATACCCATGCCACCAGGGTTGCCTCAAAGTTGCTGTTCAAATGCTGCATTAGGGCTGTGCTCCCCAGTGCTGTAGGGGTTAGGGTAGTGTAGGTGTGTGGGCATCACTCTCGTACCCGTGCCACTACACTGCAAATGAGGGCCAGGGACAGATCACCCACCTACCACAGGTGGTAAGGGGCAGTGGGGGCATGTCTCGCATTCAAGCCACCAAGTGGCAGACAGTGGGTGGGGCTAGATCTCCTGCATTCACCCTTTAGGGGCTGGCTCACTCATGCCTCTTCCACTAGGGCCTCTAGTGTGCTGCCCGGGTGAGATATGAGGCCAGTTCTCCTGCACTCACTTCATTAGGCCCAGCTCTCTTGTACCCATACCACCATAGCCAGCTTTTCCATGCTGCCCAGGCCACAAGCAGGGCCAACTCAGCACAGTACTCAGACACCAACATAGCCTCAGGTGGCAGCCCAGACCAGGAACATTAACATGGACTTTGATGATGGTATGAGCCTCAGAAATTAAAACATAGCTGCAGCAGGACCACAGACCCAGACATGGTCATCAATGGTAGTCCTGGCCAGGTTGTCACCATAGTCTCAGCCGGCAGCTCAGACCATTGCCATCCAGGTGGTCTTCTGTGGCCACATGGCCCAGTACATCAGAACAGACACTGGCTGCAGCAGGGCCACAGACCCAGCATGGCAGCATCCAGGTATAGCCATGGCCTCAGGTGGTTGTGTAGGCTCCTTATATCCATCAGATTGGCCTATAGGCATGCTTGTGTGGCATTTTCTTGATTAGTGATTGCTGTGGCCATGGCTATCCCACTGTAAGTGGTTCAAGTCTTGGAGACATAGATCTAGGGTGCAAAAGAAAGCACCTTGAGTGAGCCATGGAAAGTAATCATGTAAGAAGTATTTTTCTCAGGGTCTCTGTTTTGGTCCTCACCTTCTGGCTACTGCTTCAGTTCTTGCTTTAACTTCCATCAATAATGGAGTATAACCTGAAAATATAAGGGAAATAAATCCCCCAACCCTGTGGTGTCTTGATGAGAATGGTTTCCATAGGATCATATCGTTGAATTCTTGCTCTGAAGTTGGCAGAACTATTTGGAAACTGTTAGAAAGAGTGGCCTTGTTGGAGGAAATATGTTACTAAGGTCAGCTTTGAGATTTCAAATGTGCATGCTCTTTTTTGTCTCTATCTCTTTCTCTGTCTCTGACTTTGCAACCTGTGTGTGTGTGTGTGTGTGTGTGTGTGTGTGTGTGTGTGTGTGCATGTGTGTGTGTGTGTGCTTCTGTCTACTGCCTATGGATAACATTTAAGCTCTCATACACTATTTGCCTGCCTGCTGCAATGCTCCCCACCATGATAATTGAATGTCACTCTCTGAAACTGTGAGCTCCAAACTAAATGCTTTATTTTATAAATTTCTCTGGTCATAATATCTCTTCACAGCAATAGCAGAGTAACTAAGACAATCCTCAAGTTATTTTTGTTCATGATGTCTACAACAGCATGAGAAACCTAACTAGGACATTTGCCAATCCTAAGTCATTAAGTAAATTGAATTTGTTTTTTTTTTATCAACTTATTAGTTTTTAGAAGATTGACATTTATGACCAATAATTTACATAAATGTCAATTATGTTAAGTTACTTCTGCTGTGTTAATAAATTTCTGCTTCTCAGATAGCATGTCTACTTCTGAGGCAGCTGTTTCACATGCTTAGTTTGGTCTTGTGTTTCATACACAAATTCATAGTGAAAAAACATGGACTTAGCTGTTTGTGACACATATTTATTGAGTTCCTGGTAATAAGTCTTCTTGTTCCTTTTTTCTGGACCTCTATCTTGATATTAACACATAATTTATTATTCTTTTAGTCTCCAGTTCTGCATTACAATGGCTTTTCTTTTTCGTGAACAAATGGTTCCTCTATAAAATTTCAGGTAATAATATCTTCACAAGAGAGCACCTCAGATGATTATTCAGTAATAAGTGACAAGAAAATGATTCTGAGGTTCCTGGGTAGTAATAAATACTCGTTACTACCTCACCCTGATGGCTAGTTTCAAGGGTCTGGAGGGAAAATGAGATGAGGGTAATAGCTTTTACTTCTGGAATACTCACTATGTACCAGATGCAAGGCTTAGCAGCACTGTCTAAATTATCTTAGCTAGCTCATAAGGACAAAATGTATGAGGCTAGTATTGTGAATATTCACATTCAAAAGTTATGAAATGGAAATGAAAGACATAGGTTTGGAATCTGGACACAGGAAAGGTTGACACAATGTGGTTAGACACATCTGAGCAGATATTGGCTGCACAGAGCCTGGGTGGCTCTGCTGTTCCTTCCATCAGTGGCACTGATAAAGCAAACATGAAAAAAAAAAAATTAGTCAATCTGTGCTTCCTTTAGCTGCAGTGGCTCAAATATCTCTTATTGTCAGTTTTATATTATAAGGGACAGTACTTTCGCATATACAAATTCTTGATTGATCAGATAAGAATAAATCAAGGTATAAGCTGGTCCTGGTCGCATCTGTCTTCATAGAATGAAGATATCTAGGCCCCCTTTATATTCAGGGTTTTCTCTTGTGGTTTATCCTCATGACGGAAAGGTAGATATTGAAGACTTGGAAGCCATGCAACCTTTCTGATAATGATGAAAATAGACTTCTGTTGTTTTTGTTTGTTTGATCACTTCAGAAGAATTGTACAGTCCCAGTGGTTGAGTTATTTATATATAATATCTCCAGAAAGTTAGTGCCAACAGACATGATATACATGTAGTAGTCATTTATAATTGTACATTTATTCTTGTGATGTATCCCTTTCAAGAAGATGAGAGGGAATCTAATTGATAATATCTGGGCAAATTTTCAAATTACTACAACTACAATCCTGAAGGAGAGCTCACATAATACCCCCCCCAAATAATCATATATGTACAGACCATTCTCTCAGACAAGCACCTAGCTTATATCAGTACTTTAAATACAAAGAAAATTATAAGACAAAGGCTATAAGGATGAGTTAGATTATAATACTATGAAGCAGGTTTTCAAGATGTTACAATCAATTACTAGCTACCTAACTTCTGTGATTATTCTGGTTGAAACACTAAATCCATATATAAGAGAAAACATATTTGTCTTTTTTATTCTGGATTGCCTCATTCAAGACACCTGTTTTTAGTTCCACCTTTTTACTTTCAACTTTTATAATTTTATTTTCCCTAATATCTCAACAATATTCCATTGGATAAATGTACTACATTTTCATTATTTATTCACTAGTTGAAAGACATCTAGGCTGGTTTTAAAAATCTTCCTCTTGTGAATAGAGCAGCAATGAACATGGATGAGAATTTATTTCTGTCATAAGGAGTCAAGTCTTTTGTATATATATGCACAAGAGCGGTATAAGCGCGCTGTGTGCCAGATCCATTTTCAGCTTTTGAGACTATCTGTGCCTATTTCCATACTTGCTGTCCAAGTTTACACGGAGACCAACAATGAATAAGTGCTTCCCTTATTCCACAGTCTTGTCTTCTTATGGTGTCTTTTGTTTTGTTGATCTTGGCTACTTTAACCGAGATAATATGAAAACACAAAACAGTTTTAATTTATATTACCCTGATGGCTTAGGGTACTGAACAATTTTAGCCATTTGTGTTTTATTTATCAGATCTCTCTTTAGTTCTGTACCCCATTCCTTGATGTTCAGGGGTGTTGTTGTTGTCATTGTTGTTGTTGTTACTGTTCTTTATATTCTAGGTCCTGATCCTCTGTCAGATGGATAATTGGTAAAGAGCTTTGTCCATTCTGTAAGCTGCTATTTTGCCCGAATGGTGGTGGTGTCCTTTATTGACAAGACACTATTCATCATCATAAAGTTTCATTTATTAAATTTTGTTTTTAGTACCTTTACCATCAGTGTCCTGTTCAGAAAGTTCTTGCCTGTTAGAATGAGCTCAAGTACATTAAATATTACCACTTCTATCAGATTAAGTGGATCTGGTATTATATTGAAGTTTTTTTTTTTTTTTTTTACCAGGGTGACAATTATGGATTTATTTGCATTCTTTTATGTGTAGTTATCTATTGTGGTCAGTACTATTTGCAGAGGATTCTGTTTTTTCTCCAGTTAATATTTCTTCTTCTTTTTAAAAATCAGGTATTTTTAAATCTGTGGAAATTTATCTGAGTATTCTATTTGATTCAATTAATCAGTATTTATTAAAAATGTGTGTTTAAGTGTCTCTGGGTAAGATACAGTCATTGGATTTATGTCCAGGAATTGTATACCTGGATTATATAATAGTTTTAATTCTACTTGTTTGAGAAGTCTTCACACTGATTTCATAGAATGGTTTAATTTTAATTTTTTCATGCTATAAGATTCTACAGTCAAAATCACCATTTTAACTTTCACAACTCTAAAAGAAAAGAATATATGAAATAATTTGTTATTGTCACCCATTGTGAAACATAGCTTAATGCATTTTTATATCTTTCAATCATAATATTTCAGAAGACTTTTTAATATAGATTTTATCTATTTATAGTAAACTACATACTGTAAGAACATTTATGAAATAATCAGCAAAGCCATATGTAAAAGTTACATTCAAAATATTTAGCTCATTGTATTTGGCAACCTTGAAGAAAATATTATCTGTCCTGTCTAGATGAGTCTAAAGTTTTGAACCTAAATAATTCTCTGTCATATTTTGTATTTGTCAACTTAAAAAAAACATTTTCTAGATCTTAAAACATTTTCTTAAATACAAAACAACTTAAACATAAGTGAAACTATACCTATATAGTCTTCAAACCCCATCAGAGACTTTAGAAGAAATAAAATTATCACTTAAGTAGGGAGTTCAGGTATGGAGCTTCTAAAGCTAAGAAATTACAGAGACAGGTTACTGCTGAGTCAGTCACCCACTCTCTCTATAACACTGGGGCACCATCTTCAGCCCAGTATATCTGGCAAACATAATTGTGAAGCAGGAAGTGCTTGATTACCCTGTCATGGCATAGCTTGCCAGTCAACTCAGCCTAAGCCCAAGTCTTTTCCATTTTGGAGAGCATATTGTCTGTAGAGAGAGCTGGGGCATTTTTGCCCAGTGGCTATCTTGCCATTAATGATGCTATCTCTAAAATGAGATGTTTATGATACTCATCATCTTAATTGAGGTATACTGGGGGTGTTGCCAGGAGCTGACACATCTCAAATCTATCTATCTATATCATCTATCTATAGTAAATCTGAATTAACAAACTTGGTTTGTTTCTTGACGTTTATTATCTGCTCAACCTAGGATATATATCTCTGTGATAAAGTAGACTAGTGTCTGACATAACCATAAATTTGACTGATTAATGATTAAGCTATATAAGTTAATTGTCCTAAACATTATATAATAGCTTTTAACAGGTTTGGAAGTAAACCTTACATTTTTTAAACATATGCATTTATTTTATTACACATGAACAAAACTGACTACATACAGCGGTGAGAACTGCGAGACAATCATGAGTTATACAAATGTTACATTCATAATGAATTGGCTATTTGTATTTGTCAATCTTAAAATAAACATCATTCCTATCTTGTTGGGTCTAAATATCTGAATTAAATTCAATATCTATCATATCTCCTGTCTATTAACTTAAATCCTTTATCTTGATCTAGAAAGATCTTATTTAAATGAGTTGTATAGGTCC
Source organism: Acomys russatus (assembly GCF_903995435.1). Lineage (NCBI taxonomy): Eukaryota > Metazoa > Chordata > Mammalia > Rodentia > Muridae > Acomys > Acomys russatus. The sequence continues at coordinate 4,949,545 of NC_067148.1, forward strand.
AACACATCATACCAGTGTAGAAACATACATATATACATGGATACATACATATATATAACATTAATTTTTAATTTAAATATAAAATTCTATGCTCTTGTACCAAAAATAATCTTATTTATGTTTCAATATACAGAATTTTATACCAATTAATTAAAAACATTTGAGAATGACTATAGTTTCATATTTGAAGAACATATTCAGTAATCTATCAGTTTCTCCTATTATTTATATTTATTTTCTATATGATATTCTTATATTCCTTCTTTATTTTTTTATTATATTGATGTTTTTATTTTCATTTTACATCCTGATCCCAGCACCCTCCTTCTCTCCTTACAATCCTGCTCTCTCACCCTCTGCTCTTCCCCCACTCCCATTTCTTCTCAGAAAAGGGGAGCCTCCCATACCAACATGCCCTTGCATTCAAGTCACATCAGGACCAAGATAATCCTCCTCCACTGAAACCAGACAAGGCAGAAGATGAGAGTCCGTGTCATAGACAGCCCTCACTCCACTTCTTAAGGGCCCCACACAAAGACCAACTTTCCCATCATACGTGTCAGGGTCCTAGATTCAGCATATGCATGCTCTTTGGTTGGTGCTTTATTCTCTGTAACCTTGAACCTAGGTTATTTGACTCTCGTGGTGTTCTGTGGAGTTCTTATCCCTCCTGAGTCCTTCTGGCCTTTCCCTTACTCATCAACAAGACTCCTAGTGCTATGCCTAATGTTTAACTGTGGTTCTCAGCATCTGTTTCGATCTGTTGCTGAGTGGAGCCTCTCAGAGGATGGTTATGTGAGGCTCCTGTTTAAAAGCAAAGCAGAACATCCTTAATAGTGTCAGGGGTTGGCTCTTGCCATTGGCGTAGTCTCAGGTCAGGCCAGTCATTGTTTGGCTATTCCCTCAGTCTCTGCTCCATCTTTATGGCTGCATATCTTGTAGGCAGGGTAAATTTTAGGTTTAAAGTTTTATGGGTCAGTTGGTGTCTCCTTCCCTCTGCCTGGCTAGGAAGAGACCATTTCACTCTCCATGTGCCCTGCTGCAAGATGTCTTAGCTAGAGTTACCACCATATCCTCTCAGGAGCCTTTCCTGTTACTGATCTCCAGCACATCCTAGAGACACCCCACCCCCTCAGTTTCCCTCCTCTTTTCCAGATCTCTGAGCTTCCAGTTCTGCACTCTCCGTATCTGATCTCTACCCTCCCTTCCCTCCACAACCTTCTCCCACCCTGTTACGCCACTTCATCCACTTTCAATGTTTATTCTACTTCCCTTCCAAGTGGGAGTAAAGCAACCTCCTTTGTGCCCTTGTTACTTAAGGTCTTTGAGTCCATGAATTGTCTTGTACTATATGGCTAATGTCCATTCATAAATGAGTACATACCATGTGTGTCTTTCTAGGTCTGGGTTACCCAGATCAGGATGATCTTTTTAGTTCCATCCAATTGCCTGCAAATTTCTTGATTTTCTTGTTTTTAATAGCTGAGTAGCATTCCATTGTATAAATGTAGCACAGTTTGTTGATCAGTTCTTCTGTCAAGGGGCATCTATATTGTTTCCAGTTTCTGGCCTTTTGGGTATGAGCAAATGTCCTTTTGAATGGTGGATAGTCTTTTAGGTATCTGCTCAGGAGTGGTATAGCTGGGTCTTCAGGTAGACCTAGTCCCATTTCCAAAATGGTTGTATGAATTTGCTCTCCCACCAGCACTGAAGGAGTGTTCCCCTTGCTCCACATCCTTGCCATAATGTGCTGTCACTTGACATTTTGATTTTAGTCATTCCGATGGTTATAAGATGGGATTTCAGAGACATTTTAATTTGTATTTCCCCAATCACTAAAGACTTTGAGCATTTCTTTAAGCACTTCTCAGCCATTTGATATCACTCTGTTGAGAATTTTGTTTAGCTCCATACCCCATTTTTAATTGGATTATTTGGTTTGTTCGTATTTAATTTCTTGAGGTTTTTTTTTTATATATTTTGGATAATAGTTCTTTGTTAGATGTAGGGTCGATGAAGACCTTTTCTCAGTCTGTAGGCTGTTGCTTATTTCTATTGACAGTGTCCTTGTCTTTCACAAGCTTTTCAGTTTCATGAACTCCCATTTGTTAATTGTTGATCTTAGAACCGGAACTGTTGGTGTTCCATTCAGGAAGTTGCCCCCTGTTCCAATGAGTTCAAGGCTAATCTACTTCTACTAGATTTAGTGTTCTAGTTTTATGTTGATGTCTTTGATCCATATGGACTTGTCTTTGGCGCAAGGTGATAATATGAATCTATTTGCATTTTTCAACATATAGACATTCAGTTATACCATTTTTTTTGAAAATGCTATCTTTTGTCATTATATGGTTTTGGCTTCTTTGCCAAAAGTAAAGTGTCTGTATGTTTATTTTTGCATCTTCTATTTGATTTTATTGATCAACCAGTCTGTTTCGATGTCACTGCCATGCAGTTTTTGTTACTGTTGTTCTGTAATACAACTTGAAATCAGCAATGGAGATACCTCCAGAAGTTTTTATTGTACAGTATTATTTTCAGTATTCCAGGTGTTTTTCCATATGAAGGTGAGACTTGTTCTTTCAATGTCTGTAAAAATTGTGTTGGTATTTTAACTACATTGAATCTGTAGATTGCTTTTGGTAAGATGGTCATTTTACTATGTTAATCGTATTAATCCATGAGCATGGGAGATCTTTCCATCTTCTAATATCTTCTTCAGTTTCTTTCTTTGAGACTTGAAGATGTGTCATATAGGTCTCTCACTAGCTTGGTTATAGTTACATTGAGATATTTTATATTATTTATGGCTATTGTGAAGGGTGTAGTTTCGCTGATTTCTTTCTCATCCCATTTATTTTTTGTATCAAGGAGGGCTACTGATTTTTTTCAGTTAATTTTGTATCCAGCCACTTTGCTGAAGGTGTTTGCCTGCTGTAAATGTTCTTTGGTAGACCTTTTGGGGGAGTCACTTATATACCACCATATCTTCTGTGACTAGATATACTTTGACTTCTTCCTTTCTCAATTTTATTTCCCTGATCTCCTTTAGTTGTCTTAGTGCTCTAGCTAGGACTTCAAGTACTAAGTTGAACAGATACAGAGAGAGTGAGCAGCCTTTTCTTATTTCTGATTTTGGTAGAATTGCTTTCAGTTTCTCTCTATTTAATTTGATGCTGGCTATTGGCTCGCTGTATATTGCCTTTATTATGTTTAGGTATGGGACTTGCACTACTGATATCTTCAAGACTTATAATGAAGGAGTATTAGATTTTTCAAAGGCTTATTCAGCATCCAATGAGGTTACCATGTGGCTTTTTGCTTTCAGTTTGTTTATATGGTTTATTACATTGATGGATTTTCATATGTTGACCCACCTCTGCATCCCTGGGATGATGCAAACTTTATCATGATGGATGATGTATTTGATGTGTTCTTGTATTTGGTTTGTTTTTATTTCATATTTTTGCATCAATGTTCATGAGGAATACAGTCTGAAATACTCTTTCTTGGTTGACTGTAACTCATTGAATCAGTATGTCAATATTCCTTCAATTTCTATTTTGTGGAATAGTTTGAGGACTACTGGTATCTACTCTTCTTTAAAGGCTGGTATAATTATGTGCTAAAACCATCTAGACCTGGGCCTTTTGGTTGAGAGACTTTTAATGACTGCTTATATTTCCTTAGGAGTTGTTGGATTATTTAGCTTCTTAGCTTGGTCTTGCTTTAATTTTGGTAAGTGGAATCTATCAAGAAAATTGTCCACTTAATTTAGATTTTCCAACCTTTTAAAATAAGACCTATCCACTCTTCTACTGAGGGACACTTAGGCTGTTTCCATGTTCTGGCTATTATGAATAAGGCTGCTATGAACATGGTTGAGCAAATTTTCTTGTTGTGTGCTGGAGCTATTCCAAGGAGTGGAATAGCTGGGTCTTGAGGAAGCCCTATTCCCTTTTTTCTGAGATAGCACCAGATAGATTTCCAAAGTGGCTGTACTAGTTTGCATTCCCACCAGCAATGAAGGAGTGTTCCTCTCTCCCCACATCCTCGCCAGCATGTGGTGTCGCTTGAATTTTTGATCTTAGCCATTCTGATGGGTGTAAGATGGAATCTCAGAGTTGTTTTGATTTGCATTTCCCTGATGACTAAGGAGGTTGAGCATTTCTTTAAGTGTTTCTCAGCCATTTGATACTCCTCTGTTGAGAATTCTCTGTTTAGTTCCAAGCCCCATTTCTCAATTGGGTTATTCGGTTGGGTGGTGTTTAATTTCTTGAGTTCTTTATATATTTTGGATATTAGACCTTTGTCAGATGTAGGGTAAAGAAACTGTGGTACATATACACTATGGAATACTACTCAGCTATTAAAAACAAGGAATTTCCAAAATTTGTGGATAAATGGATAGAGCTAGAAATGATCATAATGAGTGAGTTAACCCAGAAGCAGAAAGAATCAAATGGTATATACTCACTTATATCTGCATACTAGCCCAAAGGGCATGTCCCACAAAAGCCTTCACTTACCAGGAAACTGGGACAGAGGGGAGGGCATCCTATTGGGACTCTAAATGAGAGACGCATGGGAGAATAGCAAAATAAAAGGATACAGAGGGCCCTAGAAACCTACAAGTAGAACAATATGATAGGCAGATTTGGGCCCAGGGGTCCTGCTCAAACTAAGGCACCAGCCAAGGACAATACAGGAGGTAAACTTTAAACCCCTTCCCAGATCTAGCCAATGGTCAGAATATTCTCCACAGTTGAGTGGAGAGTGTGATATGACTTTCTCACGTACTCTGGTGCCTCACATTTGACCATGTTCCCTGGAGGGGGAGACCTGGTGGCACTCAGAGGAAGGACAGCTGGTAGCCAAGAAGAGACTTGATACCCTATGAGAATATACAGGGGGATGTAATCCCCCTCAGGAACAGTCATAGGGGAGGGGAATAATGGGAAAATGGGGGGGGGGAGGAATGGGAGGATACAAGGTATGGGTTAAACATTGAGATGTAACAAGAATAAATGAATAAAAAAAATAAAAATAAAATAAAATAAAATAAGACCTAATGATTCTTTTGATTTCATCAATGTCTGTTGTCATGTCCCCATTTCATTTATCATTTTGTTCATTTGGATACTGTCTTTCTGTCTTCTAGTTAGGTTGGCTAAGGGTTTACCTATCTTGTTGATTTTTCTTTAAGAACCAGCTTTTAGTTTTGTTGATTCTGTACATTGTTCTCTTTGTTTCTAAGTTATTGATTTCTGCTGGGGTTTTATTATTTCTTGCCATCTACTCCTGATTGGTATCTTTGCCTATTCTTTTTATTCTAGAGATTTCAGATGTACTGTTAAGCAAGTATTATGCAATCTCTCTAATTTCTTTATGAAGGTGCTTAGTGCTACGAACTTTCTTCTTAACACTGCTTTCTTTGTGTCCTACCACTTTGGGTATGTTGTATCTTCATTTCCATTGAATTCTAGAAAGACTTTTCTTTCTTTCTTTCTTTCTTTCTTTCTTTCTTTCTTTCTTTCTTTCTTTCTTTCTTTCTTTCTTTCTTTCTTTCTCTCTTGACCCAGTGGTCATTGAGTAGTTGTTCAGTTTTCATGAGTGTGTAGGCTTTCTGTTGTTTCTGTTGTTGTTGAGTTACAACTTTAGCCCATAGTGATCTGATATAGTGCAAAGGATTATTTCAATCTTCTTGTACCTGCTAAAGCTTGCTTTGTAGCCAAGTATATAGTCAATTCTAGAGAAGGTATCATGTGGTGCTAAGAAGAAGGTATATTCTTTTGTGTTTGGTAAAATGTTCTATGGAAATCTTTTAGATCCATTTGATTCATAACATCAGTTAGATTCATTATTTCTCTGTTTAGTTTCTTTCTTGTTGACCTGTCTATTGGTGAGAGTGGGGTATTAATGTCTTCCACTGAAAATGTGTAGAGTTGAATATGTTTTTTAAGCTTTAGTAATATATTTTTTTCTAATGTAGGTACCCTTGCATGGATGCATAGATGTTCAAAATTGAGGCACTGTTTTGGTGGATTTTTTCTTTGATGAGTATTGTGTCCATTCACATCTCTTTTGATTAGTTTAGGCAGAAAATCTATTTTATTGGATATTAGTTTGCTTCTTGGGTTTGTTTGCTTGGAAAAAATTTTCCAGCCCTTTAAAGAGGTACTATCTTTATTGCTGCTGTGTGTTTCTTGTATGCAGCAGAATGATGGCTCCTGTTTTGTCCATTGATGTTGAGAGATATTGGTTACCAATGATTGTTGATGCCTGTAATTTTGATGTTATTGGTCTTAATGTGAATACTTCCCTTATTTTGGTTTTACTTGTGTGAAATTGCTTATTTCCTGTGTTTTCTTGGGTGTAGTTTCCCTTGTTGTATTGGACTTTTCCCTCTTGTATTCTCTCTAGGGCTGGGTTAGTAGAAAGATATTGTTCAAATTTGATTTTGTCATGGAACATCTTGTCTTGTCCATCTATGGTGATTGAAAGATTCGCTGGGTATAGTTGTCTGGGCTGATATTTGTAATCTCTTAGGATTGGGACAATATCTGCCCAGGCATTTCTGCCTTTTAAATTCTTTGTTGAGAATTCTAGTGTAATTGTAACAGGTCTGACTTTATATGTTGCTTGGTTCTTTTCCCGCATGACTTTTAATATTCTTTCTTTGTTCTATATGGCTAATGTTTTGTTTATTATGTAGTGGGAGGACTTTGTTTTTGGTCCAATCTACTTGGTGTTCTGTAGACTTCTTGTACGTTTATTGGCATCTCTTTCTTTAGATTAGGTAAATTTCAATTTATGATTTTGTTGAAGATATTTTCTGTGCTTTTGAGTTGGAAGTCTTCTTTTATACCTATTATTCACAGTGTCTCAAATTTCTTGGATGTTTTGTGTTAGACACTTGTTGGAGTTAGAATTTTCTTTGACTGATGTAGCAATTTCTTCTATTGTTTCTTGTATGCCTGAGAGTCTCTCTTTCATCTCTTGTATTCTGCTGGTGATTCTTGAATCTGTAGTTCCTGTTCTCTTTCCTAGGTTTTCCATCTCCAGGATTGCCTCAGCTTATGTTTTCTTTATTGGTTATATTTCCATTTTCAAGTCTTGCACAGTCTTATTTACTTGCTTCTCCCGTTCGCTTGTATTTTCCTGTATTTCCTTAGGGATCTATTAATTTCCTTCATATCTTTGATTGTATTTCTTTAATGGATTTGCTCATTATCTCTTTAAAAGGCTTCTATTATCTTCAAAATATTAGATTTAAGATCATTTTCTTGTGTTTCAGGTCTTGGTGTTATTGGATAGCTAGGTTTGCTGGTGACATATTGCTTTGGGTTTTGCTGAGTGTGTTCTTATGATAGAATTTAGCTATCTGCTTGTCCCTAATGTTTGAAGAGTTGGAGGACTCTGATGGTTGCTGGTCTCTGGGATTGCAGGTAGGACTAGCGCATGGTAATTGATTCTCTAAGGATATGGTGCAGACTATTTACTGCTGATGATTTGGGGAAGGGAGGTCTCACTTCATAGTCTCTGATGACTGCTACCCCTGAGATTATAAGTAGAATTGGGACTTGGGACATGGTTAATAGAGGACATAGTGCAGACCACACTGCTGCTTGGTTACCCAGAGAGACCTCACAGGCAAGGGATTGGGGGGTTGTCTCAACTATTAGTCTCTGTGGATACCATCTCTGGGATAGCTGGTAGATGTGGAGCCAGGGAATTGGTGCATGGACCTCACCACTGCTGGATTTACCAGGCAGGACCACCAGAAAGGGTGTTGGGGGAGGGAGTCTCAGCTAGTCTTCTCTTTTAGCTAAGGTATGGTCTCTGGCATAGCCAGTAAGACTTGAGGCTAGGAACTGTTGGAGATCTCTCAGCTGCTGTGTTTGACTGGCAGGACCTACAGGCAGGGAGTTTAGGGAGGGGTCTCTGATGATTACTGTCTCTGGGATAGCTGGTAGGGCTAGAGCCTTCAGAAGAATTTTGTAGGAAGACTTTTCCCTACTCTAATTGTTGGAGCAATACATTATCACGGCTGAGACAATATTAAGTCTAATGCTGAACAGGCAGTTTAGGGGCTTTAACTTATCTGTAAAAGAAAGATTTTGCAGTGAATGATTATTGGTGGTCTGTACTAGTTACTTTTCTATTTCTGTCATAGACCATGACCAAGGCAACTTATAGAGAAAATAGTTTATTTTGTCTTAGAGCTTCAGAGTGTTAGAGTCCATAATGGCAGGGTGAACCTAGCAGGTTGATATGAGCAAGTTGATGAATCCACATTATGAAAAATGAGCACAAGCTAGGAGAGCAAACTGGAAGTGGCAGAAGTCTTTAAACTTTCAAAGCCTAATTACAGTGACTTCCTTCCTCCTGCAAGGCTGAATCTCCTAACTGTCCCCTCCAAGAGTGCCACCAACTGGTGGCAAATTTTTAAAATATATGAACCTATAGAGATACTCATTCAAATCACTACATGATCCACTCAGCTTTGTCTGTATTAAAGTGTATAAACTCCAAAACTTTGAAAGTTTACTATATTAAAATATTTCCAGGAAAACAGTCAAATTTCCATTTATATTTTTGGTAAGTGTTTTTCTGCCTGTATGGTAACCTTGTGCCATCTGGTGCTATGGATGCTAGAAGAAAGTGTCAGACCTCAAGGAACTGAAGTTACAGGGAGTGAGAGCTCACATGTAGATGCTAGGAACACATCAGGGTCTTCGGCAAGAGTATCCAGTGCTTTTAACTGCTATGCCATTACTTCAGCCACCTCATTTAACTTTGATTTGCATTATCTTAATAACTAGATAGAAAGGTAAATTTGTAGAAATTACTAATTTAAGCTCTAGAAAACATAGATATTTGGAGATATTTGGAGTCACATATACCATCCAGATATTCCCATCCACACAAGGGTAAAACAGACAGTCTCTTTTCCATTAGGAAGGAGTGACCTTTAAAGGCCTTCCACCTGGAGATAGAAATAAAAATCTACTAAGTGATAATAATGTCAGACATTTTCAATACCTTTAAAAGTTAAATGTCTGCAAATTGAATCAATGCACCTGATCAACATCACCTATGAGCTTTAGCAAACACACATCAATAAAGGACACAATTCTTCCTATCCAGCATCATTGCTGGCACTAAGATCATGCTTAATGAAACACTGCGGACTAGAGATTGATGAAGACCAGACGGAAGCAGGACTCTCAAGGAGCTTTTGAGTTACAACTGAAGAGAATAATTTCAAGCAGAGAGCCCAGATGAAACATTTTAAAGATAAACAGAATCACAGTTTCAAGTAGTGCCCTCGAAAGGCAGATGGATGGAAAACTTGGAAAATGGGATCATTCATTTGACCAAAGCATTAGGTTGGCTAAGTCTAAACTACAGCCCTGAGACTAAGAGTGTGTTATAAGAACGTACTAGAACCACATGAGTTCATTCACATAAAGTAGAATACATGAATAATTTAAACAGTGCTGATCTTACATCTTTTGAAATATCTTGGAAAAAAAACCCACTCGTTTTAAGAGAATATGGCCTTTAGTTATTATTAAAATCACCAGTTTTCAGCAAAAAAGTTACTCATTGCTAACAATTCTTTATCATTAAAAATTTATCAGTAACAAGCTTCTCCAAGAAGCACAGACTAACAAAACCCCTAGCACCAGGCACAAGAAACTCCATTTGTAGTGGTTGGCCAGGGTGGTGTGAGTGAACCCTAAAATCATATAGGGCATTCCTGTTGTCTTTGTTTTCCACTCAGAGGTTGAAAGTCAGCCACTGTTGCTGAAGATACTGCAATCTTAGGTCGGAGGGCTCAATTATTCAATCTGGATCTAACATGAAAGCATTGCTTCTACATCCTCGATTCCACAGTGCCAGAAAATACTAGTAAGTTGTTGATGTATGGAGTCATTAGGAGCTATAATACCCATGAGCACAACAATGACCAACATGCAAGATATCTGTAGAAGTGCGTATATGGCACTCAAATGTTGGTTATAGCCAAAAGCTATGTCATTATACTTGAGGCTGTCTCCACAGAATGTTAGTTATTAGAAACCTAGGCAGCTACCCCAGTGACAGTTAGTGAAACCACGAATCTCAGAAAAGGGTTTACTACTGCCAGACTGCTAGATCAGCATAATTCCTACCATTATTCTAAATGTTATCATTTTGTGCACAGACAAGTGTAGCTACTTCCCATCACCAAAGAAGTTTCTCTTTACAGCAAATGTAAGCCATCACAGAATACCACAAGACAGAGATCAATGGACACAAGAAAGTGATATAATTATATTTTAGTTAAAACGTAAAATCTTGAAAGTTTCTAAATACTTCTCTTATGGAAATGTTTTTATAAGTGACATTTTTGTATCTCTACAACAACTAAATAATATCATTTAGTTAATTTAGAGTGCCAGGCTATAATATTTGCTTTAATTAACTATAATGCATTCATTCTAGTTTACAAATTAGACTATATGCTTACTATGCTTGTTTTCATTTAATTAGAAATTCATTGCAGTAAATATTTTTTCTATTTATGTTTGTTGTATTAAAGAGGGAAATGATGATAACTGAAAGTAAGGAATATTGTAAAGTTATAGCAGTAGCAAATGGTAAATCTGGGTCAAAATCCTACACCTCTCTATCTCCCAGAAACTGCATCTTCTAATATCTCATACAATGTGTGAAAATAGTAGTGTTCTGTTTCCTAATTCTAGCTTGGAGTTTGATAACTCTTTTACTAAAAAGTTCACTAGTGTACATTGTGTTGTGATTCCCTATGTTAGTTACCACCTACTACGTGAAGCTTCTTTGATGGGAGTTAAACATTGCACTGACCTTTGGGTGTAGAGATGTGTCATTAGAGGTCATTTAGCAGAGTTAATAATAGGAGGTGTTTCTCTAGGACCCAATGAGCATCTAATCGTATGTTCTTGTCCTCAGTAACAGTATCAGATATGGTTTCATCAGATGTTCAGTTAAGTTAGATTTTGAAGAATAAGTTAGAAAATCTAATATTAATTTAAAATCTGTTTGTTGGGCCAGAATGCATAAGCACTTCTACATCTCCTGTCAGTGGTTGCTGTAAGTTTGGAGCAAAATTTTCACTCTAATGCATACAATGGTGCGTTATGTAAAAGGGAGGTGCTGATGAATATTAAGCACCAAGTACATGAAATACTTTTCTTGGCTGGAGCATAAAGATGGCTTACTACCCCTCACCCCCTCAACTCTCTGAAAGTGTAGCCCCGGGCAATCGAGCCTGTGCCTGATCTAAGGTGATGATGCACACTCTGCATCCACAGGGGATGTGTGGCTGCTGAAACTGGAGCTGCTCAGACAACATTAGGCTAATCAGGCTTCCCTTTCCTTCCTGCCTAACGGGAAAGATGACACCTGCTCATGCAGCTTCAAAGTGTTGAAATCTTTTTGCTTTCATGTGGTTACTGTGCATATTCTCTGGTGAATTAAATGAGGGGAATGCATTATAGTTTTAAACTTTGATGCCCCATTAAGATAAATATGCACCTAATGAGCCGAGAAATTACAGATGCTGCTGTCCGCTTCCCTCTCACTGGCAGGGAGCTGCCTAATCATGTTGGCAGTCTTCTGTGCTCTTAAACCACTGGCTATGAAATTTTGGCCAAGGAGCATGTTTAAACACATGTTTGCTATATTTGTAGTGTAAGTAATGAGTGCAGCTTCAATTAATAGGCAAGAAAGACGAGTCTGACTTTTAATAATGAATATAATAGTAGATTTTTACAATTTGGATACAAACAGACAAAACCGAGAGGATATGATTTATAGGCCAAATGCTTTTTTGCCTGTCAGTGTTTTGTAATTCAAATAAGTACTTTTGCAAATACAACTCACAAAAACATATAGAGTAGTTTAAAAAACAAGCAATTTTTGTCACTTTAGTAACACTTGGGGTTTATAAAAAAAATCTGTAACAGGGCAATTTAAGGCAGGCTGAATTTAAAATATGTCCTTGCAGCTTAGGTCAGGTGACAGAGGGATGAAGCAATTTCAGGGGACAGCACGGAGAGCTGAAGCCAATTATATTCCTGTGTTATTCAGGAGCATAGCTACCAGCCTCCACAGAGCCACAAATGCACACACATTGTGATCTATGGTCACGGGAGGGAAGCTCAATTTTCTCACAAGGGAAAGAGTCTAACAAACAGTTGACAGAGCAAAATGCTATTAGAATGGAACAAATGAAAAAACCTAATAGTGTGATGCAAATATTTTAACCAGCATATTTTATAATGTGTTCTCAGGCAAAAGTTGAGCTTCGCTGTAAAGAAATCATTGCAGGTGGCTTGACAAGCCAGGATTATGAGCTTTGTTTCCTCAAAATAAAGCTCTTGCTTTGAATCAGTTTCCTTTTTCTTTTCTTCTGTTTTAAATGTTTCCTTTTAAACACTTATGCACACATACACATGCACACACACACATGCACACACACACACACACACACCACCACCACCACCACCACCACAACCACTAACACCACCAAAAACAGCAAGAAGAATAACAAACCAAACAAAACCTTGAAATATACGGAGGTGATCATCACCTACTAGCTAATCAGTGGACTGAGGCAGAGAGACCACAAATTCAATAACAATATAGTCAATTTAGTGAAATATTTTCTCAAATTAAAAAAAAGTTTTTAAAGCATACCATAAATGTTCTGTTTAAGGCTGAGGAATTGATAATTACTTATTCTCAGCATCTTGTGTAGCTATAACTCTGAATTAAAGTCAGTTTACTGGAGGCACATCTCTGATTAAAGCTGAAAGTAATAATTTTCTATGGGTCTAAACATATATTTAGGATGGAGGTAATTTGATGCTAAATCAATTTAGCTAAACAAAATAATTGAGTTCCTTCCTAGGACCTATAACTTCCCCACTCCTCTACCATGCATGTTTATACAGGATTCTACTACCATTCTCTTATGGAATGGACATTAAATCTGGAGGACAATTGGTCACACCCATAACAGTCATGGCGCTGAAACATTCCAGGGAAAGAGGAAGGAAGAATGGAAGAATTAAAGACAGTGGATGACTATCCTGGATCTATGCAAGAAAAGAGGAATCAACAGCTGGCCTTGGATGGAGGAGGTCTCCTGAAAGTCCTACCTCTCATTATTTCCTGCTGACAGATTGGGGAGAAAATAGGAGGTGGGGAGAGAGAGAGAGAGAGAGAGAGAGAGAGAGAGAGAGAGAGAGAGAGAGAGAGAGAGAGAGAGAGAGAGAGAGAGAGAGAGACACAGATAGAGACAGAGAGAGACAGAGAAACAGAGAGAGAGACAGAGAAAGAGAGAGAGAGACACAGAGAGAGAGAGACAGAAAGAGACAGAAAAACAGAGAGAGACAGAGACAGACAGACAGAGAGAGAGAGAGAGAGGGAGGGAGGGAGGGAGGGAGGGATAGACAGAGGTGAGGATACATTATATAGACTTACAAAATTGTTAAAGTTCAAACATTTTTTAAGAATAAAAATTAATGAGTTTGCACCTCAGTGGCAGAGCACTTTTCCAATAAGTGCAAGGCCCTAAATGACACATTTGATCGTATCACTGAAGTTAATCAATGGTAACATATACATGAAGACACACATGGAAACCAGTGATGCAAACATTTATTTTCAGCTACATAGGAATACAGACTTAATATCTCAGTGAGAGTTAATGGAGAGATATTTTTGAAAAGTCATGTAAGTGTGAAAACAGGAGTAAATAGTTAATTCAAAACATGAATTAATATTTTAGGACTATATCACAAAACTGGCATAGGTTTTACATATAGCAGAAATCTATGTATCCTGGAATTAGAATAGCATGACAAAATATTAAACTTTATTTGTGAAATGTTGTCATTAATGTTTTTCAAGACTCTTAAAAAAATCCATGAAAGGCAATGTTTCAGAGTAATACTTATAATAGAAATGTAGATTAGATCAAATCATGCATTTCCAGTGAAAATTAATGAGACAGAATTTATTAGTTTCTTGACTTTTCATTATGTTTGTTGAACATAAGTGTCTAAATTCACCAGCAATTAAGGTAGACAATTTATTTAGACTAAATTAAATTCCTTCTGAATTTTAATCAGTGACAGTGAAGCCTTGGTACAGATATGTTCCCTACAGTTTTACAAGCTGTTTAGAATATTGTGCTTTCTTCATGTAGCCTGAATGCGAAGGCCAGTAATGCAGCACCCGGTGGTCTTATGAAGATGTTCAACATTGCGGTGTTTCCTGGGAAATCCCTGCTTTGGAATATCTTTAGTTGTGAAGTCATTATAGAAGCAGAGGAAATGCTTTTTTTTTTTCTTTTTTTTTTTTATTAATTTATTCTTGTTACATCTCAATGTTTATCCCATCCCTTGTATCCTCCCATTCCTCCCCCCCCCCCATTTTCCCATTATTCCCCTCCCCTATGACTGTTCCTGAGGGGGATTACGTCCCCCTATATATTCTCATAGGGTATCAAGTCTCTTCTTGGCTACTTGCTGTCCTTCCTCTGAGTGCCACCAGGTCTCCCCCTCCAGGGGACATGGTCAAATGTGAGGCACCAGAGTACGTGAGAAAGTCGTATCACACTCTCCACTCAACTGTGGAGAATATTCTGAACTGGGACAGAGGGGAAGGCATCCTATTGGGACTCTAAATGAGAGATGCATGGGAGAACAGCAAAATAAAAGGATCCAGAGGGTCCTAGAAATCTACAAGTAGAACAATATGATAGGCAGATTTGGGCCCAGGGGTCCCGCTCAAACTAAGGCACCAGCCAAGGACAATACAGGAGGTAAACTTTAATCCCCTTCCCAGAGGAAACGCTTCTTACCTGTAATCTTACACATTTAACTATGCAGACAGCACCAAGTCATCAGAAGTTTCTAAAGGAAACCATAACCTACGCAACATTTTAGCCACTTGCAACATTGCACAGAAGTAATATTTTCTTTAGAAAAAAATTAATTTGCATTTATCTATAACAAGATCTGTTTATAACTAGGGTCTTTGAAATAATAGCTATTCTAGTTCATAGGCAAAACGTCCTCAGTCTAGATTTTGCATGTCCAGTTTGATCTTTCTTACTGACTTCTCATTAAGATCACCCAGGTCATGTTTTCTGGAAAAGTAGAGATTAGTGGCTTGAAATGCAAGCTGACAGAAATGTATTTTCACAAAAAATTTGATGTAGTTATAAATGAGAGTGCCATAACGAGTCACTGAGGTAATTTTTATTGTAGAGAACAGCAACTTTACCCTGTATGGCTGTGTGTATATAATTTTTTATATTTATTTTTAATTCCTTGGAGATATATTAGCTATGTATATTAATGTCTCAAATATTTAGCTGGAACAAGTTAAATCCATATTATTACATATTTCTTATGACTGGTGCTATCTTGTCTGTCTTGCTTTCTATAAAGAACCTTTAATCTGTGTATTACATTTTCAATAGATGGCCATATCTACTCATTCATATTCCACAAACCTTCTACTTTGCCCTGGCAGTTTGGTAATACACCACTTGAATCCATACAACTTTTGATTTTGGGTAAATATTTTGAAAAGAAAAATGTGACAGTGGCAGTTTACCTGAATGTCACAGGTGCCCCTGATTTTTTTTTTTAATGAGAGTGATATAAGGTAGGTACAAAATTCATTTCACATGCAGTTTTAAAGCTGTACTTTAGTAATTTTTTTGGCTGAGTTTAGTATCACCCCTGAACACTAAATAACTTTTGGTGTTCTCTATACTTCATTGCCTTCTGGTACAAATATTGTTCTTAAAAAATAGCAATCACACTTTTCAATTGATTGACACAGACTCTAAAAATAGAAAATAATAATTAAATTATACTTTATGCAATGTTGAAAATCATTATAGACCTCAGTAATTCTTTGTGAAAATAGGCAGAAAAATGTTGTACATTTACTTCTTGCTTGTGATGTGCCAAAGAAAACAATAATCAACAACCAAGTATAAAAGAAACATTAAATTACACACACTCGAGAGAAGGTTACCTTTTTTGGTCCTAAAAGTTTTAGTCTATCTTATCTCTCTCTCTCTCCCTCCCTCCCTCCCTCCCTCCTTTGGTCCCTCCCTCTCTGTCTCTTTCTCTCCTCTGTGTGTGTGTGTGTGTGTGTGTGTGTGTGTGTGTGTGTGTGTGTGTGTGTTTCTAAGCAATGTATAAGATTTTTAAAGTCATACATGGGAATATTTTCGTATTTGAATATACAGTTGGAAACAAGGAATAGAAAAGGCTTTCCTCATTTGGCTTTAATACAAAGCTGTTGTATTTTTCTCAATATGATGAAGGAACTGCTTAACACAAATCCTAACAATGTGCCTTAATATTACAAGTTGTATGTCCATTCTCTAGATTGTTATTCAAGTAAGAATTCCAACAGAAATTCTAAACCAGCATTTCTAAAATGTCCAGAAAAGGAGCTCAATTGCAGGCAGAGCTTCACACAACCTAGTTAATTTCTAACAACTCTAAGTGCTGATGTGAAAGAAGCCTTCAGTGGCCATCAGCCACTCTTTTTCCCAATGGCTCCCTACAAATCATCTCATATACCACAGCACAAGGCTAGAAGCTAAAAAAAATGAATACACCAGTAATTTCTTTTTGACAATGATTTGACACCCGGTTGATGGGAGTAGCTAACTGCATGACCTCCAGACTGTTAGCTTTGCTGAAAGTGATTCACTTCATACACCCATGGGGTTATGGATTCCCGCTAATAGCAGCAATAGAATGGATGATAAAATTATGGCAGGATGGAAATGCTTTCTCAATTAATTTCCCATCATGTTAAGGCCATTATCATTGGATGTCATCTAGCAAAATGGGGTGAACGTGTCTAGTACCTCGGGAAGTTCCTTTTAGAACAATGTATAATAGTGGATAATAGCAAATCAGACCCCTAGAACAATTTACTTTCAGCCCAAGCTTTTGTTCTATCGATTGACAGGAACTGACAGCTGAACCAGGCTTTAAAGTTATGCATGTGGGATGGTGCAGAAATGTACACGTGTGGGTCTGAGAGGCACAGAGCTTTAATGAGGGGAAAAGAATCTTTAATTACTTAGTTTCTGATCAGAGCAGAAATACAGTGAATGTGTTCTGGGAGAGTGCTTATTAGGCTGCTTGATTCTGATAAACTCTCACTATACTATTGAAAACAACAGAAGATATTGGAGTACAAGTCCATCCAAGTGAAATCTGGTTA
This sequence comes from Acomys russatus, assembly GCF_903995435.1. Lineage (NCBI taxonomy): Eukaryota > Metazoa > Chordata > Mammalia > Rodentia > Muridae > Acomys > Acomys russatus. Next base: position 4,966,849 of record NC_067148.1, read on the forward strand.
CAGTTTATATTGTACTTTTCACATTAAACAATCCATATCAAGGTATTTTATTATCTCCTGCTTACCAAAAGTCAATTAATTAAACATTGATACTCATTATCACAACATGAACAGAGAAAGAATATCAGCAAATATAATTTTCCTATTAAAATGGTAGTATAAATATTCAGCATGATACATTACTTCCATAATTATGTATTAAATTGCCTTAAAATTACATGGATAAAAGGAACATTCTTAATTGTAGTTATGCAAACAACAAGTATAAAGTAAGAGTACATTTTACTCATATCTATGTGTTTCTGGATCTGTATTGTGTATATAAAAGAAAAAAATTCTGGAAATGTAAGAAGAAACTGATTAAGTAGTTTCAATTAAAGAATGCATCAAATTTCATGAAGGTAGAAAGTTGTGTGTTGTCAATAATGTATCACAACGAAATTTAAATTATTAATTTTCTCTCCTACTAATGTCACTTTTTGTCACTATTCCTTGCTTTCTTATTAACATGAGACTTTGAATATCAACCAAAATTACATTTGTTTGTTGGAAATAGATATTCATGCATCGTAATATATTCTCATCAATAAATTACCTAAAACCTTTAAGTTGTATCATAGTTTCATTTGAAATTTAAAAAATACTTATACATAAAAGATTCTTTATTTTAATAAGAAAAATAAGATTTCTAAAAACTCCTTAAAAGTGATTTTGCAATGAAGAAAAATAATACAAAAAATCTTCGAGAATTATCTCATTTAGTTCTTGACAATACAGCTGTCATAAGCTACATTTTTTGGAGCTTTTTCATTCTTTAAATTCTTTGTATTGGGTTTTTCTTTACATACTTTGTTCACATCTCTGAGGAGATATAATGAAGTTGAATAACATTTCTTAGCAGAAACTAACTAGGGTAGTAGCTCTAGGTTTTCAGTTCTAACTCACCTTGGTGTATATAGGAATGCCACTCAACTCTAGGGCCTGATGTGAGTGGGTATGGTCATTTTGGAATTTTTATTTCAGTAAATTTTCTCTCAAATGCTCCAAGTTTGATACTGAATTTTTAGTCATGCTAAATTGTTGTATCTCAAATAGAATTTTGTGCATAATTTAGTGTATGAAGTGTCATGGGATATTTATTGGAATCCTTCAATTCAAGGAAACCAAAGTGAACTTCATATGTGCAACTTGAGCTTGTTGGACCTTGTTCCAATTCAGTGTTTCAGTGCAACTATGCAACTTTAACGTTCACTACAACACCCAAGAGTACCATTTGTGAGTTAATATCTATAGGAGTCACAACATGATGTTTCATCTTTCAGTTTTCACCCAGAACAAATTTTATGCATTACAGCTGCTCTTTTTAAATTTCCAAGTATTTATCATGTGCACAGTAGATCTCTTAAGCATATGTTTAAATTTTCTCAAAATATGACATCAGCATACAAAGACCTAAATGGCAAGATGCCCCAAAATACCTGAATGTTAAAAACATGACTAGTAATATCATGCCACAAATATGAAGGGCGATATTTTCTTGAGCTGGATAAAAATATTCTAACAAAATATAATAGTAAATCTGTATTAGTTGTGATTTAAAGTTCTCACAGGAGAAGCAGTACAATGAAATGTGTAAGAAAAAACTTACCACTCTGAGAATGGAAGAATGAGAATACATTTCAGAAAAAAAAGTAGAAAATAGTGTGTGTGTTTCTGTGAAGAGAGCCACAGTGATAAAATAACACAATGATTTATATTGTATATACTACATTCTGTTTACATTTCAATCTTATATCTGCTAATTGCTTATTTTGAAGTTTTATGTAAGTTTTTAATATCTGAATGTTAGCTAAATCATCTGTAAAATTGAATTAGAAATTCTTTTTAAAAATTACTTATTTATTCACTTTACATCCTAATTGTAGGCCCCTCTCTCCTCTCCTCTCAGTCCCAATCTCCCTTCCTCTTTCCCCATATCACCCCTCTCTACCCATCAAAAAACTGAAGCACCCTCCCACCAACCAACCCCAACACATTTAGTCACACCAAGACTGAGCACAACCTCTTCCCCTGTGGCCTAGCAGGTAGTCCTGCTAGGCGGAAGTGATAGAATCACATGCAATGGAGTCCTTGTCAGAAACAGTCCCCTGCTCCTCTTACTAAAGGACCCACATGAAGACCAAGCTGCCCATAGGTACATCTGTGTAGGGAGCCTAGATCCAGTCAGCAAGCCCCACTTGTCCCAGGTTGGTTAGCTCTGTTAGTCTTCCTGGGAGCTCTTGTCTCTCCAGGTCCTTCTATGCTCCCTCCTACTTTTCTATAATACTGTATATGATTTCTCCAACGTTTGGCTGAGTCTCAGCATGTTTTGATCCACTGCTTGGTGGAACCTCTCAGAAGACAGCTATACTAGACTCTGTCTGCCTGCACAGCAGAGTGTCCTTAATACTGGCAAGAGTTGGCTTTCTCCCTTGGTTTGGGTCCCAGGTTGGCCCTGGCATTAGTTAGACATTCCCTTGATCTCTGCTATAGCTTTTTCTCTGCATACTTGTAGGCAGGGTAAATTTTGGCTTGAAATTTTTGTGGGTATGGTCTCTTCAGTTTCCATGAATGCTGCTTCTAGAGGTCTCAGCTAGAGTCACCCCTATACTCCCCCAGGAACCTACTATGTCATATGTTTCCAGCTTGTCTCAGAGAAGCTCCTGCCCACAGTTTTTCTTCTCCCTGCAAGGCCCCTGTCTTCCAGCACCCACTCTTCCTACATCTGATCCCCACCCTTATTTCTCTCTGTGCTCCCTCTCTTATCCTGTTTCCCCTCTTCAGCCACTTCCACTGTCTATTCTATTTCCCCTTCTGTGTGAGATTCAAACATCCTCCCTTGGGCCCTCCTTGAAACTTACCTTATTTGGGTCTGTGAATTGTAGTATGGTTTTCCTGGAAAAACTATTTCCTAATGTGATATATTCTACTGATTGCATTATCATCCCCCCTCTCCAACTTTCAGCAATGCTGTTTCCTTGACCTACTATCTTTGAACACGGCTATGTATTATGGATGCTATGTCAATACAAACCACACAGAGGCTCAACACATGGTCTGTATGAATATAGTTCTAATTACATCTTTCTAAGTTTCACCAGGACAACATATTTCTACTATCAGCAAACTCAGGGAAAGGCAAATCACATGGAGTGTATGCCAACTAAGTACATAAGGACATTGAAGGAACAAAATTGCCTGCTCAACTCCCTAGGATCTGATCTTGCTGGGATTTGTATAAGTCTTCTATATAGACATCTTTGCATGCCGTCATAACCACTATGAGTTCATATGTGAAGGTACTCTGAAGTGTCCATTGACACTGTTTCTCTTTAGTCAACTACTAGCTCTGTCTCCTACAATCTTTCTAATTCCATTCGTTAGAATGATCACTGAGCCTTGGGTAGAATGATTAGGTACACACAAATTCATTTGGGGCTAAGCATTTTACAGTCTTTAGTATCTGCACGTTGGCCAACCATGAGTCTGTGTTAATCATTATGAACTGCAAACAGGGGCTTCTCTGATGAATACTAAAAGATACATTCATCTGTGCATGTAAGAATAAGTCATTAGGGTTTTATTTAATGTGCACAGCTAGTAGCCCAATGGTGGCACCAGGTATGGATTTTGTCTTGTGGACTGTGACTTCAATCCAATCAGAAAGAGGATGAGTACTCCTATAATGTTGATGATGGAACAGTAGTCATGTAATATGATTCACAGCCTGGCAGTATTGCTGCTCACTTTTGTCCTCTGGTAGAAAGCACAACACCTCCCAGGACTATGTAACATAGCCAGTCATGATGAAGCTTCCAGTGAGTGCTAAGCTGAGTTCTCCAAATCTATGACTCAAGTACATGGTCCCTTAGCAATAAGATCTTACTGTCAAGTGCCAGAGCGTAAACAATAGTTCTGGCAATAGCCTGTATTGTTTGTGTGCTTATGAAATTCCACTGGCCAACAGTTCCTCAAAGAATTAATCCATGCATCACACTGCGCATTTTATTTGTTACCAAATTTCATTTATGAAGCCAGTATAGCTCTGATTCCAAAATCAGTCATGACCTAAAAATCAAAAGAAAAGCCAGGTATGGTGGTGCATTCCTTTCCTTTAATCCCAGCACTCATGGAGGCAGAGGCAGGTGGCTTGTTGTGAGTTTGAAGACAGCCTGGTCTATAAAGCGAGTCCAGGAAAACTGAGGCTACACAGAGAAAACCTGTCTTCAAAAAGAAACAAAAGAAACAAACAAACAAACAAACAAACAAAACGAAAGAAAAGAAAGAAGAAAAAAAAAACGAAATTATGGCTCAATGTCTTGGGTAAACAGTCAGAAAAATCCTCGATAAAATGCAAACCTAATTTAAGAACATATCAAAAAGATGCTTAGCTATGATCCAATCAGCTTTATTCCAGGGTACATAGATGGTCCAACATACATATAGTAACTGTTTTTTAATTTAATCTAAAAGAAATCAATTCTGTCTCCTGATCACCAAGCAAATTATCTATGTTTGTTCTCAAGTGCTTTCCAGTAGCTCTTTCTAAAATAATTATCTATTTTTTTTCCTTTTACTCAAATTCATAGGTGAACACGTTCAAGGAAGAAGTACTTTTATGCAGCATACACAATTGTTGTTTTCTTCCTGTTACTTGTATTAAAAGAGTAATTAATATGTTGTATCTCTGACACATAAAGATTATTTTGGTTTTAAAAATCAATCAAATCCTTTTATGTAAAGAGTAACCTTTAGATATATTTATGTGGCCATTGTGGGAAAATATTAACAGGAAGAAAGCCTCAAATTTACACATGCATAATTTAACAGAAGTCATAACAGAAATATATTACTTTCTATATGTGGACTCATCACTAGTTTACTTCATTTAAAGTAGGACCCCATTGTTGTATAGATGAACATTTTCCCTTCTGTTGGAGTTTTACTTCCATATGTTATTTTAAATAATAACTATACAAATGTGAACAAATTAAACATTAATTCATTGTTTACTATTGCACAGAAAATTCAGGATAAAAATCAATTCGATGTTATTTTTAAATTGTAAAATAATTATGAAAAAAATTTGAAAAATCCACAATAATCTACGTAAGCTCCTTTCATTGGAGTCTGTATGATATTTGTGATGATTAATCTTCAATGTGACTTTACATGGCTAAAGTGGGCCTACAATAAAGAATATTTCTGTTTGTCAATGGAACATAAGGGTTGTGATGAGCATGGTAAAGTGAACTTCTCTGCCAGTGTAGGTGAGCATCAAACAACCTCTTGAAGACTTCAAAAAACCAAAGTGTTAGAATATTTGTATGAGATGGTTTCTCATAATAAATCTATGTCTCCCTTCAGGTTATTGGCCATGATTCTCTGGAGAACCCTGATGCAATATTATAAAACATTTTCCTATCAATATTATATGCCTTATGAATTCTCAAGAACAAGAATTAATTATCCATAGAATATGATGTCATATATACAAGGAAAGTTTGTTAAATCTCTTAAGATTTGGATCTGGCTTTACCCACGGCAAGGTCACTAAGAATATTCTTTTGGGAAACCATCTGCATCTGTAAATATATCAGTAATCCTGAAAGTTACCCAAGGGATCCCAGTAGGAATTCCTTATTTTTAAAATTAGTTGATTAATTTACTCACTTTACATTCATATCATAGTCCCCTCCCTCCTTTCCTCCTCATCCCATCTTACCTCCCTCTTCTCGCATCACCTCTCCCCTATTCCTCAGAAAAGAGGAGAGCCTTTACCAACCCACCTCAGGTCATCAAGTCACATCATGACTGAGCTTGTCTTCTCCCACTCTGGCTTGGCAAGGTAGCCCCATCAAAGGGAAGTGATCAAAACACAGGCAACAGAGCACATGTCAGAGACAGCTTCCGCTCCCCTTACTAGGGTACTTACATGAAGCTGGGGCTGCCCATCTGCTACATCAATGTAGGGGCCTAGGTCCAGTCTATGCATGGTCTTGGCTCAGTGCTTCAGTGTCCACAAGCTACAATGCCCTGGTTAGTTGGCTCTGTTGGTCTTCTCGTGGAGTTTCTGTTACCTCCCGGTCTTTCCTTCCCCCCACTTTTTCACAAGATTACTTATGCTTCGCCTAATGTTTGGTTGTGAGTCTCAGTATCTGTTTCAATTCACTGCTGGGTTCAGCCTCTCAGAGGACAGTGATGCTAGGCTTACGACTGTGAGCATAGCAAGGAATCATTAATAGTGTCAAGAGTTGGCTCTCTTCCATGTTGTGGGTCTCAGGTTGGGCCAGAGATTGCTTGGACTTGCTGTCAATCTCTGCTCTATCTTTATCTCTACACATCTTGGAGGCAGGAAGAATTTTAGGTTAAAGATTTTTGTGGGTGGGTTTATGGTCCTCACTCTCCATTAAGAGTCTTATCTAGTTGTGTGTGTGTGTGTGTGTGTGTGTGTGTGTGTGTTTCTACTTTTGAATTAATCTTTATATAGTACTTCTTTACAATAGCTTTTATCACAAAGGCTCATTTTCCAGCACATTGGGGGAGGGGAATAGAGTGAAAGAGGGAGGGAGGGGGAACGGGAAGATACAAGTGAGAGGATAACAATGAGGATGTAATCTGAATAAATCATTAAAAAATAAGCATTTTTTTAATGAAAAAAAAAGTTTTGCAGGGACGAAGATAGAGCACAGAACAAGGAAATGACCAACAAGTGGTTGACCCAACTTGAGACCCACCACATGGGAAAGAATCAACTCCTGACACTATTAATTATCCTCTGCTATGCTTTCAGACACAAGCCTAGCATAAATATCTTCTGAGAGGCTCTATCCAGTAGCTCACAGGAATGGATGCAGAAACCCATAGCCAAACAATAGGCTAGGTTCAATGAGTCTTGTGGAAAATTTGGGGAAGGATTGAAACAGCTAATGGGACCAAGGACACTACAAGAAGACCTAAAGATTAAACTAACCTGGGCCCATGGGGGCATGGGCTGGACCTAGGCTCCCTTCATGTATGTAGCTGATGTACAGCTTGGTCAGCATGTGTTTCCCCTACCAATGGGAGTAAGGACAGTTTCTGACTCTGGATCCTTTTCCCTTAGCTTTATCTAGCCTCAGTGAGAAGGGATGTGTTTGGTCCTGCTGTATTTTAATGTAGCAGGGTGGGTTGTTACCCATCGGGGCCTCCCTTCTGTGAGGAGAAAGGGAGGGTGGAATGTACCAGTGGGGTATGAGGAGAGGAAGGAAAGGGTTGTGATCAGGCTGTAAAGTGATTAAATAAATAAATTCAAGAAAAATAGGATGGAGAAGACTAACCAGTCTAAAGCAGTCTAAAATGCTTTTTTATCAGACCATAATTTTTTAATAACTTAAAATTTATGTAAAATTTAGAAGCAAATCTACCCAGATTTGTTTTGATTGACAGTGCATTACTTCAATTCCATTATCATTATCAATATAGTGAAATCATTTGTATTTTCATAGAATTATTACATTTATAAGTGTCCATTTCTTCTGGATTTTCCATTTTTTTTATTTTATTATTTTTGTATTAAATTTTTATATTTTTACATATACATTTATATTATTACACATATATACAATAAACTACCTATATCAAGAAGAACCATGACACAAATACTTTTTTAAACATTAACTTCATGATTTCACAGTTTAATTACCTCAGGTAGATTCTAAGGCTTCAACAAATATGTTTGTTTTACCAAATACTTTATCATACATTCAAATAAAAATACCTATTTTTGAGTATTAAAATTTTTCATAATATTACCTTTCTACCCTGTATATTTGGACACAGGGTCACTACCTAGGTGTGGGGTTATATTTAGAGTATTGTCTACACCCTTTAGGAAAAGGTATTTCATTGGTCCAGAATTCACCAACAGAGCAGAAGCAGTTTATGTAAGAGAAAGTTTATTTGGGTTTCTAGTTCCAGAAAGAGAATCTACAGTGATAAGGAATTGAGTATGGCAGTATACACGTTTAATTCTAGCATTCAGGAGGCGGAGAGTTGAGGCCAACATGACTTACATAGCTAGTTTCCTGACTGCCAAAGCTAAAACGTAGAACCTTGTTTAAGAAAAAATCTGCAGGCTTTGATGGTCTCTTTGTGGGGCTCCTGAACCCTCCAGATCTTTCCATACCCCATTCTTCCATACCACTATCAGCCCTCTGCCTAAGGTCCAGTAGCAAATCCCAAGATCTGTCTCAATCCCCTGCTGGAGGTCATCTATATTGGGCTAAAATCCACATACAAGTGATTATATACAATGTGTGTGGGCCCAGGGAGACCTTCACAAATGGTTGCATCAACCATGGACAATGCATAGAGTGGACCTAGAACCCCTGTTCATATATAGCCAATGGGCAGCTCATTCTTCACAGTTGTGGGGGAGCGAGGACTGTCTCTGCGACGAATTCTGGTACCCCAGATTTGATGACTTCCCTTTGGTGGGTAAGCCCTGTGGCACACAGAGGAAGGGGAAGCAGGCTATCTGGATGAGACCTGATAGGCTATGGTCATATGGTGGGGAAGAGGTTCTTTTGTGACAGAGGTCTAGGGAAGGGGAATATGGTGGAAGAGAGAGGAAGGGTGGCTATGGGAAGATACTAGTGAGGTGACAACAATTGGGATATAATCTGCATAAATTATAATAAATTTGTAAAAGGAAAAGGAAAAGAAAGCAGAGAGAATGAACTGGAAGTAGGGTGATGGTGAAAGACCATTCTCATTGACTTACCTCCTTCATGTGTTCACAGTGCAAATTTCCTTAAACACCTTAAAAAGCATCATCAAGTGTTCAAATACATGAGTCTAAGGGGACCTCTCAATCACAATGCCACACCTGCTGCCTCCACCTCTTCAGTCACTGGAACTAAAGGCTGCCAAACCTAAGCCCTAGCTCATCATTGACTATGTGAATTTCTTTACCTAAGTATAAAATATAAAATTGTGCTACTGTTTTGACCATTAGATATCCCTATTTTTTTTCAGTTATGTCTTACTGATGAAACTTTGAGCATGTCCTTATTCCAAATTGATTTGCAATCTCTCTGTTATTTATTGTTCTGTATTTATCCTACAGTAACTTTTTAAGAAACACACCTTTGCCCTATTATAACTGACTGGATTCTTTGCTGGTCTTCTTGAACTTCATTAATACATGAAGTATGGAAAAAGTTCTTAAAATTGCACATATGTATTTATATTTGTGTGTAAGTGAATATACATCATATAGAGGAAAGCAAAGAAGAAAGCAAATGAAAATAAATAGCATGAAATGGCAAAGTTCCCACAAAACAAAAAGTACTCAAATGCTCCAGGAGAATAGATCAAAGCTGGCTTTTCCACTTAACCAGCACTTAGCTCCTTTGGTCATTTCATCTTTAAGCAGGATGAAAAGGCCTGCTTTTTAGTAACATTCATCTTAAACATAAGTTCCAACATGTAGTAGAGTATACCATAAGTGATGGTCTATGTGAAATTCATTTCAGGTTTGGCTAGTCCAGTGTTATTTAAAATACTACTTAGTTCTATACCAGTGGATTAAAAATAACCTTGAGACTAACAATTAAGTCATTAAGTTGAGGAGTAGATTCACTAATCTAATTTTTGTTCTATCTTCACTATATATTTCTATATTTCCCCTTCTTTCTTTTCAACCCCTACCTCCAAACCTAAGAATAAATGATAAAGGAAAAGAGAGACATACCTGAGTCTAATCTTGTTTTCTCTCTAAATAAAACCAATAATAACTTATAATCAACTGCTTTGAAACTAATCCTCTATAGCCCAAGAAAGTAACCAAAAAGTCTACCCAAACCCTTTTAAAGGAAATGGGGCATCATTCTCTTAATATTTCTTCTGTCTGATATGGGCCAAATAATAACTTTGTAAGGCCCAAGTAAAATTGGGTAAATGGTTAAACATACATCTTAGCTGCAACTGATACATACGATTTTATAGAAAAATAAGGTAAAATGGATAAGGCCTTCAAAAACCTCAGAGACATACAGAATATAGCATTTAAAATATTCTTATTTTAAAGATTGACAATGAGACAAGTTAACTACTGTCAACACCCAGCCTACCTCAAAGAGGATGATAAGCATCAAAGAACCTCCTTATGGAGATGGCTTCAAATATGGCAAACAAGGCACTGGACAAAATGTCCTCATTTCTGTCACAGACAGAATTCTACCTTAAAATGGGCAAGCTTCATTGCAGGTAGAGTCAATGGCCAAACCCTGCCAAGACAGGGTAAGCAAGTCCTCAATAATTCCTTGCTCACATATGTGTCTGACAGATATATTGGGTCAGAAGGTAAAGATGATGCTCCAACGTCACAGAGAATTTTGTGTGACTTCTCAGGTAGCAAACTGTCTTTGTCATCTCATTTGGGAAGCTGCTAAACTGTATCCCCTATATACTCAGGTAATTAATTTTATTCTTTCTCAAGTCTCTGATGGGGGTTCAAGACCAGATAGTTTAGTTTTACAAATAAGCTTAGTTGTTTAGGTGTTAAGATGTTTTTAGGTCTATATAGATGTGTTAAGTTGATATGATAGATATTGATTTACATTTAGAATTTTATACTCACCAAGATAGGAAATATATTTTCTTCAATGCTGCCAACAGAAAGAGCCAAACACTAATAATGTAACATTTATATAATTCCTGATTGTTTCATGGATCTTCTTGTTGTAGGTAGCTTATTGTATATATGTATAGTAATATAAATGTATATATAAAATATAAAGAAATATTTAATAAAAAGGAAAAAGTACTAGTAAGTTGAATGATATCAAGTTCAAGTTCAATATCCTTATATTACCTGCTGTCTGTACATAATGTTATGTATCACTTTTACTTTTTTGTAACACCATTCTTGAAATTCAAAAGAGTTATGAAGTTTCTGGATCCATTTGAAAACTCTCCAGTGCTTACTGTTTGAACAGAATTATAGACTGCATCTTCATTTCTGATAGCAGTACTATGCTGAATTTGGTCAGTTCATCCAAATGACATGGCAAGATAAATTTTGTAATGCCTGGGGGCCAAATAAATAGGGAGGTTATTAACCCAAGTCAATGGTTCTCAAATTTTCTTTTATTCCAAGAAAATATATTAGGAAGCACTGTGTATTTCCAAGGCTAAACATTTGAAAAGTTTTATTTTCAGGCAAAAATAAAAGTACAGCATTTAAAATAACAAACGCTTGAATAACTATTGTGTTCAGTATTTGAAGCATCTAAATATAAATGAAGCCTCCAACATATGTTGAATATGGCAAGTCCTCCTGTAATTTTTAATCTCCTATTGTTTTCTAAGGCTGAATTTTTCCAGTTGATGATAATTTGTTGAAACAATGCAATTTTACTTTATTTCAGACTAATTTCTTAATAACAACTGATGTTACATATTTTAAGCATACTTGGATTAGTTACAAATTTAACTTTGAATTAGAAAGTAAACTTAAAAATGTGTAGAAACACTTTGCTTTATCACAATGTATTTTTTAATGAAAGATCATTTTAATGTCCTTTATTTGTAAACATAGAGATTAGGAGTTCAAGAATGGAATAAAAGTGGCACTCCTTTGTAGACTATCTCCTTTTTTATAGGAATATTAACTCATTACTCTTTTTGAAGTGATATATAAGAGAAAGGTTATAGACCCAGACCTACACACCTATTCAATATGTATACAATGTTGTCAAAAAGTTGGTTCTATATACAAAAAAAGTAAGAAAAAATAAAGTGTATCATCTCATTGTCTTTGCTGGATGAGAAATAATATTCTGTCTACTACACTCCTCTAATTTCTTGGTATCTCTGAGCTTTCATTATCTTTGAGATTTACTGGTTCACCACCTGAGATAAAGGATAGCAATACAAATCACTCTTGTCTACAGACATGCAAATGAATTTCTCTCATCAAGTACAATTGATTTCCTTTCTTCCCTTTAGGAGATACATACTTTGCATCCACCAAGTGAATTCATCTCAGCAATCTTAACTTTAAAAATGTCTGGCCAATGAGTGCCTGTTGAATGGCTTGTTCTATGCTACCAGTATCCTCATTAACTGATGTGTTAAATAGAATCTTTGGAATATATTCATTTGATGCTTACTTGAGAGCTTTGATACTGACAACACACCCTTCAACATTTTATATTTCATTCATCCTTGTACCTCATTGTGTACCTGTGGTTCTAGTATATAAATATTACCATCGCCATCTCATTAACACATATGTTCAGGAATATGAAATTATGCTCATCTTCTTCTTGATGTTTATCTTTGCTCCGTTACCTATATCAAATCTGTTCCTAAGGTTTATTGTGTAGACACTACTAGTCAGACACATCAGCTAACATGAGTAGGTCCAGGTTTCTAACAGGATGCACATGTTTCTAACAGGATGCACATGTTTCTAACAGGACACACATGTTTCTAACAGGATGTACATGTTGGGCCATGACATTCTACATCACTCTATATTATCTATGACTTTGGGGATAATAAAAATTCTTCTGAATGGGTAGCAATATTTAATATAGATATTTGTGTTCAATTCTTTACTTTCTTCTAGTTCCACCATTATTCTCATAGTGTAGAGAATCAAGGAGTTGGGCAGTTCTGAAGGGATGCTTTGTTAAGAGAAATTAAAACAAAGAATCTTAAATATATAGAAAACTGTCATGGAATAAGTACATCCAGTATTGTGGTAGGATATTGCTTACTTCTACTAAGATATCCTGGATTTGTATGAGTGAGTGCATATAGAACAATGTTTTACTGCTCCAATAGGTGGCAGGAGCCTGGGAGAGAGGAGTCTGTTAACAAGACAGACTCATGCAATAGGCAACTTTGTTCAGAACATCACACATTTTATACTCTGAGGATTAAGAAGACTCACATGAGTAAGGTGTTCAGACACAAAGACAATCCACATGTGGCAAAGCCATGTTTTTCCATAAAGGCATATGAAAAGCAACAGCTGAAATAAACTCCCTCCAAACTTCTACTCCTGGGAGAAGCATGAAAAAACACATTCCAAGAAAATTTCGTGTTTTGAAAAAACTGATATCCCAAGACTCTTGCCTTGTTTTCTTAGAGTTTTCCCTCAAGCACTCAGCATCATCACAAAGCTCCTTTCTTACACCATGTTCCAACAGAAGGACAGAAAAGAGAACCATGGACCCCACACAAGTTGAGAGAAGCAATTATCTTATCCATCACATCATGAAGCACATGAGCTTTCAGAACAAAAGCCAGGTGGCTGTATCACCTATTATCACCATATACTGAACAGAAATGTGCTTTATTTGATTATGCTGACAAAAGCCAGGCCCATTCATAACACAGAAAACAGGGAACTGCTGTCTGCATTTGGCAGTATTCTTAAAACCAGCCAAATGTTTTCTGTTGTTCAAAGTGCACACAAAGAGCTTTAACTCCTCCAAGGCTCCAAACTTCCATAAATCTTTCTGAAGATCCTCTTTTAAGATCTAAAAGTAAAATTCAAAACTTTGTGAGCAGCAAATGTGTTAGAGCTTTCAATTTTATCTGTTGGTATGATACAGAAAGAATAGAAAAAGCAAAAAGGATGATATCTGAGATGTTTTCCTTTGATTTATGTGTGTGTGTGTGTGTGTGTGTGTGTGTGTGTGTGTGTGTATAACTGTAATAATTTTGGTATTTCTTTGTATCTTAAAATAGGTTAAAATGTATTAATGTACCATCGTTCTGTTAAAAGAAGAATAATAAAATGACCACAAATGACATTCTGCTATATTCATAGATTGGTGTCTTGCTCAGCCATTATGAGAGAAACTTCCTTCTATAGTAGATGGGAACAAATAAAAAGACTCATAGCTGGACAATGTGCAGAGACTGAGAGGCCTTGGAACACTCAGTTCTAAGTGGGATGTCTCCATGAAATCCCTTCCCTAAGGGCTCAGGGAGCTGTGTGGAAAGAAGGGAGAAAGTTTGCAAGTGTCATTAAGGATGGATGACACCAAGGAAATAATGTCTTCCTGATACAGCAGGACTGACTCACTTATGAATTCACAGAGACGGTGGGAGCACACACAGGGCTCGCACAACTCCAAGCTAGACAGGATCCTAGCAATGAACGGGAGGGGTGGGCACAGGCTCCCATCCCTAAACCAGCTACAACTGGCAACCGCTTGCAAAGGAAAAAATTATTTTTCTCCAATGGAGTCTCACTGGGTACCTAAAGCACACTTAAGCAGGCCCTATGCTCAGCCGCAGAACACAAACACAACTAACCCAAAGGTACTTTTGAAGATTTATTGTCTCATACTGCTCAGCCTAGGCATTTTTTACCCTAGTGATCTTCTGCGTGTGTAATATGCTTTTGTATTTTTTTGTGTTTTTCATGAGTTTTGTCTTTCTGTGCATATGTATTTCACATGCTTTTCTTTCTTCCTTTTCAAAATTTTATTCTGGTTTGTTTATTTTATTTGCCTGTTTGTAAAAAGAATGAGGAGTTGGATGAAGGAGGATGTGGCAGGGATCTTGGAGGAATTGGAGGAAGGGAAACAATGAAACAATGAAAATAAAAAGATGTATTTGTGAGTGTTTTTTTTTTTTTTTTCATTTTCTTGTTTGTTTGTGTTTTTACATAACAATCCAGGATAACATTTTACTTATATAAGTATATAAAATGCTTGTAACTCTCTAAGCTAATTAAACATATTCATATTGTTGTACGTATTAGTTAGTATATTTAGTTAATAGTAACTAGTAAATTTAGTTAGCAAACGAATTAGTTAGTAAATTAGTAAATATCTGAATGGAGCTAGTATTTCAGCAGTGTGTACAATAATTAATGAGTCAAGAAAGCACTGGTGCAAAGGTTTGTTTTGAAAAAGGTATATAATGGAGTTTATCTTGATAATAATAATAATAATAATAATAATAATAATAATAATAATAATAATAATGTCACTTTCCATCATAAACCTCTGATTCTGTACAGAAAACAGAGACAAATTACAAGCATGAAAAAGAAATTTCTGTAGCCACAGACTCCTGTGGAGAGAGCTTGTGTGACTTGTTGGCAAAAAGAGCAGTTTATCAGTCACCATTTTAAGACAAGAGGGTGCTCAGAGCTCCTGAATGGTTTTCCCCCTTCAGAGGCACTCAGATGGAAGTGTGCTTTCTTACAACTCAGTCCTTGCTGTACTTGCCAATCATGCATCCTGATGAACAAATCACTCAAAAACAAAAGTGGTGTTTTTCTTTAATTTCTTCAAAGTCTATGACAGACCACATGAAAGGAGCAATTCTGAGACTCCAGGAAACGGCTCCATTTTTGTGGATATATCCCCAGGAGAAATAATTCAGAAAAAAGATTCAAAGTCTGACCTGCTGTTCTTTTGGTGATGGACCATTTCATGTGTGTAAATGTAATCAGGCCATCTGGAGCTCAGCTTTTACAGCTTTTACGTGGATGTGTGTCTCTTTAAGGCCTTCTGTCTGTCTGTTCCACACTGATGATTTATCCTGAGAGAGGGAAGAGCTGTTAAGTGACTGCATTTTATTGGTCATCACTGTATGGAAAACAGTATGTGTGGTATATGGGCTATACCTTAGTTTATTGCACATGTGGGGTTCCTGGCACTTGGCCTATTGTGGCAAGAATGATATGGTAATATCTTTTCCTTACCAGTGCTGAATTACAGGGCTCCAAGACTGATATTGAAAATATAAAGCTATAATATGAGAGAGGTATACCATAATCATGCACAATAATTTACAATTTAACACTTAAAAAACTTGAATTAAATCATACAGTCTTATGAGAAAAAGGAAGCTTGAACATTGTTTTTCACAATTTTAAGGAACAAGAAGTAGTGGAAACTCTAACAGACTTACAGAAATCTTAAATATGATTATGTGTGAGATGACTGATTTGGGAAAACTCTATGACAGGTTAGGAGTAGAGGCTGTTGTTAGAGGGCATTTTAATCACTTTAACCCCTGGAGACTGCAATAGTAAAGTTAAGGACACTAAGCAGGGCAAGCCTCTGATTCTGAATATGGTCTCTTTACTCTAAAATCAACTTGATCCACAGAAACAAAACTCTTGCACATATTCTAAGTTTAACAGTACAGGGGAGTTTCATGGGTGTTAATTACTTAGCTTGGACCAGGCTGGATCCTCACATACAGCCTGACTGTTGCTGAAAGTACAGACTTTCCTCTTGCGTGCACTTCTCCTGTTTCGATGTCTGTCCTCTTTTCCTTTCCATTCTGCCACAGCAGCTCTCAAGACTAGGTGATCTGTCCTCTCAAGCCCTCGCAGCCTTCTAAATGTCACCATCCTGCAGTGCACCTGTGCTTACATGCCCATCATGCTATGCCTACCACAAACAATGCTTTGCAACAACCAAAATATGTGCCTCTTAAAGCTATGAACCTGCTACGGTTCATTAAAACAAAATCAGATGAAAAAGCACTGATATCCATGGAACGACATGCCCTTTCATAGTTCCTTGATTGGGCAACACTTCCAATTATTGCACTAAACTGATGGCCATTGTACTGTAGTACGTATTCTCACAGTTCCTTATCTAAGAATACTCTATTTCATTAAATAAGAAGTTACTATAATTTGGCAATTTATAGTGTGTGGGAGATGTATTTTGAACTTCCAAAATAAACTTATAAATTTTATTAATTTAATTTTAGAGTGAATCTTAGAAGTAAAACATTTTGGGTGCCATGACTTGGTTTCTGAGACCAATGTACCTATGAGGGACTGGTAAGACACTGGACCCCATTATCACCCAAACTCCTCTCTTCTAAACTATTGAGAAAGTCAGGTGATTTTTCCCATACATATATCTGCAGCAGTTTCAAAGTTTTTCTGTATAATTCTGTAGTTTTGTGACATCATATGACTTCCATAAGTGAGGGATTATATACAGGCCTTACGGTCACATATTTTCATTCAGTTTAATTAAAGGACCAAGAAATCACATTCCCAAAATTTATTCTTTAAGTGTGCATCATTTTATAAACTGAATATTTAAGCAAATCAAAGCTAATCTCAGACACATAAAAAGGTTTCACATTTTTGTAGCTAGCAAATATTTAGTAGTGAATAGAATTTGGATCCTCTGACTCAGAATTCAAGCAAGGTTCAAGTAAAAGGTAATGCTCCGAAGCAGATATTTTGGGATGGTTCCTGAGGCTCTGAAAGACTAAACACGTGTGGATGCTTAATGATTTGCTAGTCTAAGCCTTCTTTATAGTGGAAGGAGTTGCACTTCTCATTTTTGTTTTGTTTTGTTTTTTGAGACAGAGTTTCTCTTGTAGTCCTGGCTGTCCTAGACTCACTCTTTAGACCAGGCTGGCCTCAAACTCACAGCGATCCACCTGCCTGTCCCTCCCGAGTGCTGGGGTTAGATGCTTACAGTGTAGTGCACTGTGGCTATTGTTACCAGCAGGCTCTGGCACACAGATTATTTCTTGTTGTCTCTGCATGCTTGCAACAATTACAAAGAATTTTGTAGCCACAGAAAATAACACTTCTCTCCTGTACTCTGTATAAGACTACTGTGGGGAAATAGAGAAAGAAAAATGAGCTCCTTGTGAACAGCAGTTGGGAAACTAAACTAAGCCTAATTACTGTACACTTGAAATGGGTAAAGCTCTTCAGACTCACCCTTCTCCCTATCCAGTATGAAGTTGCTTCACCAAAATGGGAAAGGTGCAGGAGTGGCAAGCACATGCTGGCAGCAACCAATAGTGCTGTAGTTGGATTTAAGGCCTGAGCAACAAAGAAATCATGCCTGGTCCCAGAAACCAAGTGAACTAGCCAGGACTAGTGAAGTTATTTACCATAGAGGAGAAGCTGCAAGAGCTACATCATTAAACAAGCATAATCACTAACTACACTGTAAAGTTTTGTCTTTATATCCACAGTGTAGTCTTCACATATTATCAAGGAAATGTCTTTTCAACAGATAAGGACCGCTACAGAAAAGCAAAACCAATCAAAATGAAGATCTGTAGAGTCTAGTCCCAACTGATACATATAAATTACAACTTTCACACCTAAGACTCATTGTATCATTGCAAAAAGGGGCCATAAGATTGTAAAAGACAGAGAAACATGGCGTCTGCTGTGAGAGAATGTCTTCTAGGTATCTCAGAAGTTACACAGATAAAGTCTCACCAGCCTGATGAACAGAAGAAGGACAAAAACAATAGACCTGTTAATATGGATACAGGAAAAACTTTGAGTCCTCAACTCAGCAGAAGAACTCTAGGCAACCAAAGACCATTGGAATCCAGAGAAATAGTGTTTCCCAGGAAGAGTCACACCAATTGTTATCTAATACCAGTGGTCAGGCCTGAAAACATATATACAAGTAACAATATACACTGAATGGATTGAACTTGTGTGTTTAGGAATACATATATGTTGTTACATACATGCATATAACAACAATTAATAAAAAAGAGATCATGAATATGACAGGAACAAGGAGTGGTATATGGGAAGTCTGGACTGAGTGAAGAGAAGGGGGAAATGTGTAGCTGTATTATAATCTCAAAAAAAAAAAATGAAAGAACTAACTTAAAAATATATCAGAAAATATAAAGGCAATAGCTCTTTGTTTTGTTTGCATATCTGGTCATGGAAATATCTAATTTAGTTAAATTTCTCAGATGTAGTAAATAATTTTCATAATTTTTCAAATGAAGCTATTCTCAGCAATTAATGCCACTATTTTTATTTCCTTTATTACATTCCATACAGCCATTTTCATGTCTCATAAGTCACAGGCTCTCATAGAAATACCATATACTGGTAATTTTTTAAATTTTTTTTTATTTTTTTATTAATTTATTCTTGTTACATCTCAATGTTTATCCCATCCCTTGTATCCTCCCATTCCTCCCCCCCCCCCATTTTCCCATTATTCCCCTCCTCTATGACTGTGCCTGAGGGGGATTACCTCTCCCTATATATTCTCATAGAGTATCAAGTCTCTTCTTGGCTACCTGCTGTCCTTCCTCTGAGTGCCACCAGGTCTCCCCCTCCAGGGGACATGGTCAAATGTGAGGCACCATAGTATGTGAGAAAGTCATATCACACTGGTCAGAATATACTGGTAATTTTTATGATTTAAAATGGGGTACTATTTTGACCCACTTCTAGTCCTATGTATTAATCTACCAAAGGCTTCTACTTTCTCCTCCAAAGACGGGTATCCAGATAGTTTATATTTCTGTACTATCATGAACTGGGCTCAACTGAATTTCCCTATATTTTCCATGAACTGGTATGATTTCTTATGGATATGAAGCCATGAGTTGTTAGTCACCATTTAGCATCGTCTACACTTTAATCTACAGTTAAGCAAGTCTGACATGACTACTTCTCAGCTCATGTTTCCATCAATACTTCACACTTAACTGTGAAATTATACCCATAACACAAGTTTAAATTAAGATGTCAGGCTGAGGCAGGCAGCAGGATTTGCTCACCAGAATCAAAACAAAACATTTCACTTATTTCCTTTAAAGTGGTATTCCCGAATGCAGGTAAGAGACATGACTAATTAAAGAGGATATACATTTAATTGATGATTTAGTTCTAATTATGTCATGGAATATTTTCACTGTCTTTAAATGCATAAAATACTTTCAATAGTGGAAGTAAAATTTATTGTGAAGCTCCACAGGTCCCATTCCAGAAGCCTATTTCTACTGTATAGAGGTTTATTGTGTTGCACAGACTTTGGTTGTCATTATTTTTGGTGTGTGATAATTTTATTTACTGGAAGATTTTTTAAAATTAGCAAAAATGGTATCCTTTTCTTATAATTCCCATTTTTTTGTTGCTGCTAGAACACTTAAGAATTTTCTTTCTTTCTTTTTGTCTTTATGTTGTATGTTTTAAACTGTAACTGGACAGTTTGGCTCATGGCTGTGCAATCATCACAGACACGTGTGAATGGGAGTTTGAAGGTATGCTCAGTAAGAATGTGAGTTCAAGGTCAATCTAGGACACATGAGATCCTGTAACAATTATTTTACTTATTGACTTTCATATGTATTTAGTTTAGACATTTGAAATGTCTTCTTCCAACATATAATTATTTTTCAAATGGACATTTTACTTTTCTCATTCTTCACATATGTCTATTAAAACATGAGAGATTGCTGATCTGAAATAAACTTGGTATACAGTTAAAGATCTGTAGCTTAGTGTTTTGGGACTTATTGCAAACCATTAGTTTGAAAGCCTAGTGTACCTTTTGTATACTGGCTTTCTAATTTTTCCTATTCCAATTAAGTATATAGAATTCATACAGAAAACAATGCTTTACAAAGTATTAGATGCATATCTGCTTATGTCTGTAAACAGTGAGTCAGTAGTTGCTCAAGCACATTTCAATCAACAGTCCATTAATTCCCATTGACCTCTGTTGCTCGCATCCCTGTATGTGAAGTTTCTATAAAGATGTGGAAGTGAGCCTTTATCTACTGAACATTTTTGCTGTCCTTTTGCTATTCTGCATCTTTGTCCTCTAGTACCTGGAGTATATATGTTCACACAAAATGTGTGTAGTTTGCTCTCAAAATACAAACAATGTCATATCCTTAAAATAAATCAACCTTCATGAAATTACGTGTTTCCAATTGAATGTGAGAATATCCAAGTACCTCTAATAATTGAAAAACATAGTTTTCACATCAAATTAGATAAGAAATGTTTTTTTTAACCAAATATGAATGACCATGGCCTAGCAGCACAGAAACAGTTTATTCAAAAATGCAATGTTCCAATATGCTAATTGTTTCATGATTTAAAAATATATAAACAGAAAAGAAAATCATAAAGACACTTTTAAAATTTAGTAAATTTGATAGTAATATCAGATTCACCTATGTATCTACAAATATAGTAGATTGTATAAAATTATAAAAGTGACCATTATAGAGTCAAGTTAACATAAGAAAATTCATAATTAGGCAAATCTCCAAGAGTCTAGCCTTTTTGTCATTGTTCAAATTATAGTCAGTCAAGCAGGTCTATTTTTTCCCCCATGAGTTTGTATCTATTCTGAACGTTTTCTTAGTGAACCACTCAAATAACTTGTGAAAGAATTCCTCACTTGAGCTAGTGATTGTTCTCAACACGCCGTTTACTAGATAAAAATTATGTAAGCAACTTTACTTCTGACTTGTTCCTGTAGTTATCTATAAGATGCATTAACACTTCAAACTACTCAGGATAACAGTAGAATAGAAAAATTATTTATCCATATATCAGTCTCCTTTTTTTCCAAAATTTGCTGAAGGTCATCTAGGTGCCAAGGAGATGAAAAGGACATGCCACAAGGGGAGGACTGGTGTCTGCTCCCTCCTAACCAGGCAGCTTCACCTTACGTGGCAGCATCCTTGGCAGCAGGACGGTTTTATGAGCTGCTTCTCTTCACTATTTATAGAGGTGTGGTGCCTGGAGCATTTCATGATCTTTTTTTTTTTTTTTTTTTGTATCAGTCAACCCTCATTAGCCTACTTTCCTAGGACAATAGAATTATAAAATCACTATGTCAGTCTGCCCTCTCCTTTTCCACTAATAACTTCTGATCCCAGAGGCAAACTTCAACCAGCTCTGGCAGAGTGGCAAGGAACTCACTGTTTCTGTAAGCACAAAGACATACAAAAGAAACTGTGGCAGCCCACACACCATTGCCCATCCACAGCCCTCATAAAGAGACAAGTTTAGCTAAGAGGCTTAAAGTATGTAAATCAATTAGACATACATTTGCTGGGTGAACTTGGAAGTAATCTAATTTGGTAATAGGTACTTAAGTGGATAGAGTCTGATGAAATATATCTAATGAAATCCAGGTCCTAAGATTACTCACATAATAATCCAGCAAAATGGTTTTTTTAGTTCATAAATATAATAAATCTTTTGAAGAAAATTTTGTAAAGTATCTATCACAGTTTTGTCTTTAACCAGATTATTAAAAGTTTTTATTATTGTCATGGGGACAAAAGTAGGATGTTTGCCCATAGCTCACTCACTGAACTTTTTAAAAAATGCTAATTTAAAAAGATAGCCAGAAACACTGTCCGCTACTCCTTACGTATATTTCCTTTACACATGCACTGATTCCACTCACCATCATTTTGAGACATATCTTTGTCACCATGAGGCTGTAATGTGCTTGTTTCAGGTTTCTCTCTTGATTTCTCACTCTTCTAAAATGTATGGTGGTGATACATATTCAATATACTGAATATTTATTTTCTAAAAAACTCCAAAATTTCAGAAATATTTGTCTTTTGTTATGTTTGTCTTACATTTGTCTACTTGAACAGTATATTTGAATGTCCGGAATTCACCTATAATAAATCAATATTATCCCATGGTAGTTGATCGTTCTTAACTCATCACCTTTTAGGCAGAATCACTAATTTTTAAGTCTTGTAGTTAATAAAACTGATCTCCTAATTTTAAGGACATTAAGCATATGTTATTTACCTGAACTACAGTTGATTTTGAAAGAATAATGCTGCAAATTGCAGTATTTGTTTGTGAAGCAGAAGAATCTCATTGAAGCAATTTTCAGGGAATCATCTAATTCCCACGCATACATACTGAAACACTCTGGAGATAAGTACATTATTAGGATGAGACTGAGCTAATGTACATAGGATACATATAAGCAAAACTTGTCCCTGGGAAAAATTGATGGAAATGTTGACCAGTTTTTAGAGTTTCAACGTTCTTAAAGCATGCTGGATGTCTAAGAGAGCTTATACCAGGGATCAGTGCCAAGAAAAGATCACGAAATGGCTGAAACAAAATTCAACAAAGAAAAGGAAAGATATTTGATCCACTGACAGCTATAGTCAACGTGGAATTATAGTCCTGAGACTGTTGTAACCGCAAGGCCCAAACTCTCACAGACCCCAGTTTCCTGCTCTCATAGACATGTTTTTTTATGGTGAATGTGCTGTAATATTGACATCGACTTTGTAAATAAGCATACTGAAAGAAGCATTATTCCTTGTCCAGGAGGATCTACTGTGGTATGCGCAATCTAAAGGTCTAAAGGTTCTCCAGCACAGAAGAAATACCTCATGAACCATAGAGGCTTGGTCCTTAGAAACTCACACCATGCAATCTCCAGCAGCCAGTGGCTAGTGCATCTCTTAGAAAGGATAGCTTTTCTGTTTGTCTTCTCCAATTTTTTTTATATACTATAATAGTTTTATTATGATATATTTAGGGAAATTTGTTTACATTTAAAATGACAATACTTTTTGTTTGGCTTTCTCTCTATCAACAATTAAAAGATGTTGATACCAGAAAAAGCATTAAAGCAATGCTTTCTTCTGTGTGGCTCAAAGACAGGCCAGATGTACGAGCCCTGGGGTTTTTGGGAGGTGCAAAGCTAAGGACAGCCTTTATTAAAAGATACTATAACTTTTTGTAGTGATAAACTCTGGGTTAGCTTTCACAAGTTATTGTCAGTGGAACATGGTCAACTTCTAGGACTTTCGTGTTTTGCATAACTATTTCATTCATTGAAGAGAATTTGTATAATACTGGGAGATAGTTTCACAAGTCTGATATTCCTTTTTTGGGGGGAGGTGGTTTTTTGAGATAGGGTTTCTCTGTGGAGCTTTGGCTCTGCTTGTGTTGAACTCACATGGGTCCTCCTACCTCTGCCTTCCAGAGTACTGGAAGTAAAGGCTTGTGCCACTGTGCCCTGCTTAAAACTAGTAGCTTTTTAAAAAATTTAATATATTCAATTTAAATTGCAATTGTTATCCTCTAGCTTTTATCTTCCTATTCCCACCCTCACTTCCTCTTCCACTCTATTCCCCCCATTTTACATATGACATAAGGGGAACTACCTCTTCACCCAGCACATGACAACAGCTTAAAGTTGAGATCTTTGACAATAACATGGTAATATAACTGACTCTAGGTATACTTGGCAGCTGGGAATAGAGGTGATGAATTCTCCAATGTTCAACGGCCAATCAAGAATAGCCGGCAGAGCTTTCTGGGTGTATGTCAATATTCTTTTGGTCTTGTTTTCCTTTTAAATTTAAAACATTTTTAGTTGTATATGGTAATAATACACAACAATCCTATTTGGCTTTATTATATTCCTCCTCAGTATTCGTTCCTAGACATGCCCCTCCAACTCCACACCTGCGGATGGACTTTTTCCCACCTTGAGATGCTTTTATTCTCACGTATTTGTTCTACAAGGTAGAGAGGTCTGACCTACGGAGATTTAGCAGGGTTCCCGACTTAAGGACCATGGGTTGAGGGAATACTTAGCTCAGTTTTGCGTTCTTTCTTCTTCTCCTTTTCCTCCTTGAAGATCTATTTTGTTGGTCTGTTTAATTTTTTGCCTCTTGAAACAATCTTAATAGAATTAGTCCATTGAAATTCTGTTGCAGTATATTCATAATTTTTTTTTTTTTTATTAATTTATTCTTGTTACATCTCAATGTTTATCCCATCCCTTTTATCCTCCCATTCCTCCCCCCCCCCCATTTTCCCATTATTCCCCTCCCCTATGACTGTTCCTGAGGGGGATTACGTCCCCCTATATATTCTCATAGGGTATCAAGTCTCTTCTTGGCTACTTGCTGTCCTTCCTCTGAGTGCCACCAGGTCTCCCCCTCCAGGGGACATGGTCAAATGTGAGGCACCAGAGTATGTGAGAAAGTCGTATCACACTCTCCACTCAACTGTGGAGAATATTCTGACCATTGGCTAGATCTGGGAAGGGGTTTAAAGTTTACCTCCTGTATTGTCCTTGGCTGGTGCCTTAGTTTGGTATGTATATATTTGATTCTCAATTGACTCACACTTTTCTGTTTAGTGTTTTAATAATGGATTGCCATTTTGTTAAATAAAAATACTGTTTTCAGTTGATAAGTCATCTAGAAACTGAATCCTTGACCAAAAAAAAAAAAAAAAAAAAAAAAAATTGAGCAACATTTTGGCTTTCTAATATCCCCCAGCTTTAATATATTATTTCCTTTTATTTAAATTAAATATTACTTTAAATTATTGCTTTTCATAAAATTTTTGCTACGTAAGGACCATTACATGCTCTCCTCATCCCAACCCATCAGTTTTTTGTCATTTCTTTGTCTTCTCTTCTTCAGGGTACTTTATGATTTTTGAAGTAATCAGTCATTCAGATCACCATTGTGGTATTGTGTTACTACACTTTAAACCCTGACCATTTCTGGATGCTCACTGTTTTAGTTGACAGGCTTTCCTTGAAATGCCTTCCCATGCCCACAGTCCATTGAGAAGGCTCTGTTCATACTACTACTGTTTTTATTTTAAGGATATTATTACGGTAAATTTTTGATTTTTTATATATTATATAAATATACTTTTATTTACACATTTAATATGGTAAATATATTTTCCCAGTTTTAATATAATGGTTTATTTTAAACAAATTTGTTATTAATTTCAGTTACTTTTTCCTGGTGTTTTAAATGATTTATTTCATAGTATAGGCCATAAAATGGTTTGTAAATATACCCTTATAGCAATTTCACAGTGTAAAAAATATTTCAGTTGACAAGCCATCTTGAAATTGAGTAATTTATATGTAAGATAATTTCATTTGTGCTCATGTGATTAACTAGTTTCATTAGTGTATCTGTTAATATATAACATATGATATATTACATATGACACATGACATATGATATATGATATGTAATATTTATATATAGTGTTACTTGTTTGCATATTATTTTGGGACTGACCATTTGGTAGTGAATAAAGAGAAACTACAGCTAATTTCATTTTTTTAATTTTTTGCATATACATTTATATTATTACACATATATACAATAAGCTACCTACAGCAAGAAGAACCACAAAACAATCAGGAATCATATAAATGTTACATTCATAGTGTTTTGGCTATTTGTATTTGGCAACCTTGGAGAAAACATCATTCCTCACTTGGTGAATCTAACATTCTGATTGTAAATAATATCTATCTTATCTCATCATAATTGTCTTAAAACATCTATCTAGACCTAAACACATCTTAACCTCTAAACAACTAAGCTTAATTGTAACACTAAGCTACCTGGTCTTCAACCCCACCAGAGACTTAAGAAGGAATAAAAATTAATTAGCTGAGGAAACAGGAAGTGTAGATTAGGAGCTTGCAATACAGTCTCTTCTTTAACATGTAGTTCACAGACACAGAAAGTCTAGCTGACTTGCAGTATCCAAGAATACATTTGCCTTTATTTTTTTCTGTGCTGGGATTATATGCACATGGCATCCTATCCTGCTTTTCATATGGATTCTAGAAATTAAAATTTAGGTCCTATCAGTTATATATCAAGTAATTTATGGACTCAACCATTCCCCTAGTTCCTTGATATACATTTTAGATTGTTTTTATTACACTGGTATTATCTAATTTCATGAAACAGATTTATATACTAATAAATATATCACATATATTGTTTTTCTAATGTGACCCTAAGATACAGCAAAACAATGAATATCTAGAGCACCTAATACTAATTTAAGAATTTATATTAGCTGGCCAGTGGTGGATTATCTCTTTAATCCCAGAACTTGGGAGGCAGACACAGCTGTATATCTCTGTTCAGTTCTAGGTCAGCCTGGTCTACAAAGTGAGTTCCAGGATATTCAAGGCTGCATAGAGAAACCACTTCTCAAAAAATCAAAAACAAATAATAATAATAATAATAATAATAGTAATAATAATAACAACAACAGTAATAACAGTAATAGTGTATATTTTGTAGACAAGGGATTTTATTTTAAATTTTATAACATTTTCTGAATGTAAGTTGGTTATACATTAGTTATGTATACATTTTGGTAGAAGTATCAATGATAGGGTGAACTATTTCTTGAGCTCAAGGTCTTTACTGATGAGATGATGAGAAAGGTCTTTTAAACTTGGGAGACTTATAGCTAAAACACAGGGCATAAAGAGTATGGAAATTAGTAATTAAATTTGCCTTAAAAATAAGAAGAGAGAGAAACAGTGGTAGACAATAGTATTTTGGGGAAGGGGGACAAGAGAGAGAAGATATTAAAACTAGTATAGATATGTTGAGATCACCATTTTAATAAAATAAATGTCACTGTTTCTGCCTATGGGAAGAAAAGCCACATAACCCCAAACAGGTCATTGGGTAAAAACCCTCTAGAGAGAGTACAAGTCAAGATCTGAGTGCCAGGCATATAGAGCTAATTAAAAATATATCATTTAGTAACAAGTAGGCTTAAAAATGCAGCACAACAGAAACCCAGTTATACATAATTAATATGCAGTTTTATCTATCAGGATGCATCTTCCTAAAATGATTGATGTAGCTACATGCAAGACACAAGAAAATACTGAATATGAATCATATTAAAAATTGATGTCCATGGTATGTACAGAGGTTAGTTTCACCCCATATGATTGGGGGGATATCAGTGCATCTACAGTGCCACTTAGATAACTGCATCCTTGAGTATGCCAAGGTGCTTGATTTCTCACTCATTGATCCTAATTATTTCTTTTCCTCACTCAGGGTTAAGTATACTTTAATGGATCTTAAGTCTGACCGACAAAGAGGCTGACATAGAGACTCATCTTACTCATGACATACAATTATTAATTAATGAGGGTCAGCTGCATAAGAGGCTTGCCACTGATATGCGTAATAAGGAAAATCATTGCAGACTGAATTATGCACAGCAGAACAGGAAAGAGTACATTTTATTAGAACCATCATAATTTCCTGTTTCCAAACTAATTAAGTTAACTCTTTCTGTAGTTTAAACAAATTGTGTTTATGGCTTTCATATTGCTTCAATTTCCTTCTAGCAAATAAAATGCCCATGTCTTTTCATTAAGGGCAATAAGCTTCCTTCCTACAGGAGTTAATTTCTGTTCTGGCATCACATTTCTCCTTTATGCTGTTGGGTGGGGGTCAAACAGAGTGTGCATTATCCATCTTTTGAGGTTGAGTCAGTTCTGGCAGCCCACAGTACCCTGAAAGCAGGGAAATCTCTGTAGTTTCCAGTTCTGTTTCCCAACCAAAGACTAACTCTCCCTGACACAGTGACAATTAACTTAAATCCGCCTCTTCCCTTCTGAGACACTCTTTCCACCTGATCACATTCTGCTTATCTAATCTTAGCTGAGACTTTGATTTGGGAATGCTCATCTCAGGAGAGAATTCCTTTGAAGTTTGAGATCTTATTAAAACAAAGGACATCTGATGACCTTAGCTTCAACTAACTGAACTGTATCACAGAACAGATGTGCAGAGTCTCTTGGAGAAAAGATCAGTTTGAAAGATAAAGCAAAACAAAACCCAATTACAAGGCTTTGAGCTTAATATACTTGCTTGATTCCACTGGGAATATCTTTATTGTCAGATCGGTTCTTAAAATTAATATGTAATATAGGCCTCCTTGCCCAACCAGTGTGTTAGCCCATGTTAGGGTTTGTCCCCTGAAATAATGTAGGAGCTTAACTCTCAAATCCAATGTCAATAGTAGTAAAAGCATGCTCATTTTGTATGGCTATTACATATAGAGGTGTTTTCTTTGGGAATTGATTAGAATGAGATAAGGCCATTGATTAGATATTCTTGGACTTGGTATGACAAGAAAGAGAGAGGAGAGTAATCATACAGAGTCTTGGGCATAAGCAGGGTCATTTCTCCAGTAATGGGACACAATGCTGCCTGTCACCTCAAGGCTGTCAGCAGGAAGACCAACAGAATATTAATACAACGGAAGCATATATATATAGAATATATGAAAACTATAGCGTCAATTGGGAAATAAATATATAATTAATTTCCTAATATCTGTGGCTGCTAAGTAACAGATGTATAGTTTTGTCAAATGAAGTAATATCTGTTTTCTTCCACATCTCCAAAGTCATTAGAAACCAAGGATCAGAATTCATATGCTCAGTTGATTCAGCCTGAAGGTTTCAGAATGTTTTGCCTAACTTTTACAGGACTTGTGTTATTGCCATTTTACTGATTAGGGTAAATATCAAAATGTAAATTAGTTTTATGGTCACTTTACAAACTAGAATACTAAGTGTTTATTTCTTAGAAAGTCAGATAAATTCTGGCTGTCTTTCAGTATTATTGCTGTATGAAATTAAGAGGTTTTAAGTCTGTATTTTCTTTTTATTTTTCGGTATGGTTTATTCTCATAAATCAGGTGTTTTTATGAGATCTAGTTGATGGCACTTTCAGGTTGCTGACTGGATACAATGAGTGGGAAGATCTTTCTTTTTGACAAACAGACTAAATTCCCCCAGAGCATGTTGTACAACTGCTCTTAACATGCCTTAATTTATACTTCAACACACACACACACACACACACACACACACACACACACACACACACACACACTTGAGAAACGTATTCTAGAGATTAAGGCATATAAAATGACAGCAGAAATGCATAACTCACCATTTTCAAGTGCTTGGCATGACAGGGCACTTTGGAGTAAGGATTTAGTGGTACTTCCATTTTAATTTCAAATTTAAAACTCCTCAGTACCAGGATGGGAGCTACAGAGCACCAGAACTGGAATGCCCTGGGTGAAATGTGTCTACACTCTGTGGAGTGCAGGTGGTTCTCATCTTGAGCCATCCAGCTGGTCCACCAAGGAGTCCCTAGGTCCCTGTGGGTGGGTGCCCAGTCCCCAGAATCTAGACACATACCTGCCTGTGAGCCACATCTGTGCTTTATATTTTGAATTCTGTGTCTCAGACTTAACTGTGGGCTGTAGGGTACCAGCGACTGGGTCTGCTAGCTCAGGGGGAGCAAGTATGGATATGACCTCGGAGCACCTGGCCAATCCACAGAAGTCTCCAGGACCAAGGCAGCATGGCCACAGTCTCCAAAGCCTAGGTAGCCACATGATGGCTAGAAAGCCCTATGAACAAATGGAACTATGGGACATAATATGGTTTTAAAGCCCAGAGGTGACACCTTGGTATAGAACATAAGTGGTTCTGGCCTCAGGCTAATCCATGGAAAGTTAGTGGATCTGAACCCAGGTGAGAAGTCTGATACACAGACAGGGTCCCTGATCACCACAGGTTAAGGGTTCTCAACCTATAGCTACTCACCTAAGAACTGCTCTCAACAGCCAGTGAAGGACTCCAGGAACTACAAACTAACTCAAGAAACAGCAAGATGACTAAAGGTCAACTTCAAAACAGAAACAACAAAAGCCAAAATAATATATCAATTCCAGAACCCAGTGTTCCAAAAGCAATCAGCCCTGGAAACTTAAACACAACTGGAACACAAGTAAATGGCCTCAAGTCCTTCATAATGACAAGAATAATGGAGGAAATGAATAAAATTCATAAATAAATACAGGAAGATACAGCTAAACAGATTGAGGGCCTTAGAGAGGCCATTACAGAGGCCTATAGAGAGGAAATAAAGAAATCACTGGACAAAATTCAGGAAAATGCAAATAATCTGGTGAAGGAAATCAATAAAGTGGTTCAAGATCTGAAGATGAATATGGAATCAACGATAAAAACACAAACTGATGAAAGCCTAGAAAGAGAGAACAGGAACTGCAGAGGTTAGCATTACCAATGGAATACAAGAATTAGAAGAAAGAATTTCACCTGCAGAAGATACAATGAAAGAATTGGATTTCACCAACAAATAAAATAGCAAGCCTATCACCATCATACCTGACTTTTCAGCAGAGACCACAAAAGTCAGAAGGCCTTGGAACCTTAAGTGACCACAGATGCCAGGCCAGACTACTATAACCAGCAAAACTTTCAATAAACCTAGATGCAGAAAATAAAATATTCCATGACAAAAACAAAATTAAACAGTATATATACACAAATCTATACCTACAGAAGATAATAGAAGGAATTCCAACCTAAAGAGTGTGACTACAGCCTGGATAACATAGGAAATATATAACTTCATTTAGCAAAACAAAAATCAGACAACCACACAAACACACTGAAACAGCCAACATCAAAATCAAAGGACTTAATAGTCACTGGCCATTAATCTCTCTCAACATTGATGGCCTCAACTCTAATAAAAAAACACAGACTAATATAATGGATGTATAAACAAGAACCAAAGTCTTCTGCATTCATGAAACACCTCTCAGCTATAAAGATACACAGTACCTCACGGTGAAAGGCTTGAAAAAGGTCTTCCAAGCAAACAGACACAAGAAGCAAGCTGGAGTAGCCATTCTAAGTATCTAATAAAATAGACTTTCAACCAAAATTAATCAAAAGACATGAGGAATGACACATCATATCCATTAAAAGAAAAAATCAACCAACATGACATCATGATTCTGAACATCTATGCTCCAAATACAAGGGCACCAACCTTTGTAAAAGAAACACTAATAAAACTTAAACAACATATCTATAGCAACAAATTAATAGTGGGAGACTTCAACACACCTCTTTCACTAAAAGATAGGTCAACTAAACAGATGCTAACCTGAGAAATAATAACACTAACAGATGTCATGACTAAAATAGAGCTAAAAGGTATTTACAGAATATTTCACCCAAGCACAAAAGATTATACCTTCTTCTCAGCACATCATGGAAACTTCTTCAAAGGTAACCATGTAATAGACCATAAAGCAAAACTCAACAAATACAAAAAGATTGAAAAAATACCTTGTATTCTATCAGACCACCATGGACTAAAGCTGGACCTCAAGAAAAACAGAAGTAACAAAAATCTTACATGCACATGGAAACAGAACAGAAAGTTCATAGCACTAAGTGCCTTCATAAACGGATTAGTAACATTCTATCTAGGCAACTTGACTACACAACTGGAAGCACTAGAAAAAATAAGCAGAAACACCCAAGAGGAGGAAACAGCTGAAAATAATGAAACTCAGGTCTGAAATCCATAAAATAGAAACAAAGAGAACAATTCAAATAATCAGTGAAACCAAGAGCTGGATCTTTGAGAAAATCAAGAAGATAGGCAAACCCTTAGCCAAACTAACTAAAAGGCAGAGAGACAATATCCAAATCAACAAAATCAGAAATAAAAAGGGAGATATAACAACATAGAATGAAGAAATCCAAACAATCATTATGTCTTACTTCAAAGACTTTTTTGGCACATAATTAGAAAGTCTAAAGGAAATGGACAATTTCATTTACCAAATTTGAATCAAGATCAGGTAAACAAATTAAATAGTTCTATTTTTCCTGCAGAAATAACAGCCATCAAAAGTCTCCCAACCATAAAAATAAAGCCTATGGTTTTAGTGCAGAATTGCACCACATCTTCAATGAACAGCTATTACAGATAATCTTCGAACTACTCCATAAAACATAAATGGAAGGAATATTACCAAACTCATTTTATGAGCCCATTGTCACCTTGATACCAAACCTCACAAAGACCCAATAAAGAAAGAGATCCTCAGACCAATTTCTCTTATGAACATTGACACAAATAGACAAGTTACTAAGAATGTAACATTTATATAATTCCTGATTTTTAGTGGTTCTTCCTGCTGTATGTAGTGTATTTTATTTATGTGTAATAATATAAATGTATGTTAAAAAGAAAGACAATAAAGACTGAAAAAATACTTAATAATATACCTGCAAACTGAATCCTAGAACACATCAATGATATCATTCATCATGACCAAGTAGGCTTCATTCCAGACATGCAGAGATGGTTCAATATACAGAACTGCATTGATGTAATCTACCACAAAAACCAACTGAAAGAACAAAATCACAGATCATTCCTCAGATACTGAAAAATCATTTGACAAAGTTCAACACCTATTCATGTTTAAAGTCTTGGAGAGATCAGAGATACAAGGCACATAACTAAACATAATAAAGGCCATATACAGCAAGCAAATAGCCAACATGATTTAAATGAAGAGAAACTCAAAGAAATTCCAATAAAATCAGGGACTATAAAAGACTGCCTGCTATCTCAATATCCATTCAATATGGTTCTTGAAGTTCTAGCAACAGCAATAAGACAACAAAGGGAGATCAAGGAGATCCACACTGCATAGGAAGAAGTCAAAGTATCCTTATTCGCAGATGATATGACAGTCTACATAAATGGCCCTCAAAATTCCACCAGAGAACTCAAACAGCTGATAAACACTTTCAGTAAAAATGGCTGTGTACAAAATCTACTTTAAAAAAAAATAGTAGCCCTCTTGTATACAAATGACAAACAAGCTGTGAAAGAAATTAGGGAAGATACACCCTTCACAATCATCACAAATAATATAAAGTATCTTGGTGTAACTCTAACCAAGCAAATGAAAGACTTACATGAAAAAACTTTGAAGTCTCTGAAGAAGGAAACGGAAGAAGATGTGAGAAGATGGAAATATCACCCGTGCTCATGCATCAGGAGATTCAACATAATAAAAGTAATCTATAGATTCAGTGTACCGTATCAAACTCCCAAAACATTTTTAAAGACCTTGAAAATCAATTCCCAACTTTATATCAATAAAAAAAACCCAGAATAGCTAAAACAATCTTGTACAATAAAAAAATCTTCCAGAGGAACCTCTATTCCTGATCTCAAGCTGCACTATAGAGCAACAGTAATAGAAATGGCATGGTACTGGCATAGAAATAGGCTAGTTGATCAATGGATTGAATCAGAGACAGAAATAAATCCCCACACTTATGGACACTTGATTTTTGACAAATCAGAAAAATTTATACTATGGGAAAAGCATAGCATCTTCAACAAATGGTGCTTGTCTAACTGGATGTCCACATGTAGAAAAATGCAAGTAGATTCCTATTTATCACCCTTCCCACAACTTAAGTCCAAGTGGATTGAAGACCTCAACATAGATCCAGAGACACCAAACTTGTTAGAAGAAAAAGTGGTGAAAAGCCTTGAACTCATTGGCACAGGAGACCACTTCCTGAACAGAATAGCAAGAACAGAGGCTTTAACGTCAACAATAACTAAATGGGACCTCATGAGTGTGAAAAGTTTCTTTAAAGCAAAAGACACTGTCAACAGAACAAAATGACAGCTGACAGAATGGGAAAAGATCTTCACCAGCCCTACATCTGACAAAGGTCTAATATCTAAATTATATAAAGAACTCAATAAATTAAACACCAGCAAACCAAATAACCCAATTAAGAAATGAGATTACAGTTGAGTGGAGAGTGTGATATGACTTTCTCATGTACTCTGGTGCCTCACATTTGACCATGTCCCCTGGAGGGGGAGACCTGGTGGCACTCAGAGGAAGGACAGCTGGTAGCCAAGAAGAGACTTGATACCCTATGAGAATATACAGGGGGAGGTAATCCCCCTCAGGAACAGTCATAGGGGAGGGAAATAACGGGAAAATGGGGGGGGGGAGGAATGGGAGGATACAAGGGATGGGATAAACATTGAGATGTAACAAGAATAAATTAAAAAAAAAGAAAAAAAAAAAAGAAATGAGATTCAGTGCAAAGCAGAATTCTCAACAGAGAAATGTTGATTGGCTGAGAAACACTTAAAGAAATGCTCAACGTCCTTAGTCATGAGATAAATGCAAATCAAAATAACTTTGAGATTCCATCTTATGCCCATCAGAATGGCTAAGATAAAAACTCAAGTGACATCACATGCTGGCAAGGATGTGGAGAGGGAGGAACACTCCTTAGTTGCTGGTGGGACTACAAACTTGTACAACCACTTTGGTAATCAATCTGGTGCTTCCTCAGAACATTGGGAATAAGGCTACCTCAAGACCCAGCTATTCCACTCGTTGGAATATACAAGAAAGATGCTCCATCACACAAGGACATTTGCTCAACTATGTTAATAACAGCCTTATTAGTGACACCTAGAATTTGGAAACAACCTAGATGTCCCTCAAAGAACGGATAAAGTAACTGTGGTACATTTACACTATGGACTAATGCTCAGCTATTAAAAACAAGGAAATTTTGACATTTACAGGCAAATGAATGAAACTAGAAATGATCATCCTGAATGAGTTAAGCCAGGCCTAGAAAGATAAACATGGTATATACTCACATATAATTGGAAACTAGGCCTAGGGTCAGATGCTGAGACTTGCTATTGGGATTCCAGGTGAGAGTGATATGGGAGAATAGGGAAATAGAAGGACCCAGAGAGATTTCTAGAACCCTACAAGAAGACCATCAAGGCTGGTGGATCTGGACCCAGGTAGGTCAACTCAACCTACTGTAACAACCAGGGACAATGCAAACAGTACTCCTAGGAGCACTGTTCAGATCTAGCCAATGGATAACCCATTCTCCATAGTTGTGTGAAGAGCCAGGACTGACTCTTATATGAACCTCCTATTTGACCACTTATCCCCTCATTGGGAGGTCTGGTAGCACTCAGAGGAAGGGGAAGAAGGCTACCCAGATGAGACCTGACAGGTTGTGATCATATGGTGGGCAAGATGGTCTCCTTCTGTCCCAGGACTAGGGGAGGGAAATGGAGTGAATTATGGTGAGAGAGGGGAGTGGAAAAATACAAGTGAGGGGATAACAGTTGGGAAGTATTCTGAATAAATATTTAAGCAAGCAAACAAACAAACAAATAAATAAATAAAAAAATAAAGATTAATTGACAACAAGACAGGTTAACTCTTGGCAACACCCACTCTACCTCAAAGAAAATAATGAGCATCAAAGAACCTCCTTATGGAGATGGCTTCAATGTGGCAAACAAGCCACTGGGCAAAATGTCTTCATTTCTAACACAGACAGAATTCTACCTAAAAAATGGGCCAGCTTGGACACAGGCATAGCCAACATTCAAACTCTGTCAAGACAGGGTAAGCAAGTCTTCAGTGGTATCTGCTTCACAAATATGTCTGTCAGATACATTGGGCCAGAAGGCTAAAGATGATGCTCCAACGTTATATAGAGCTTTGGGTGACTGCTCAGGCAGCAAACTTTACCTGTCGTCTTCTCATTTGGGAACTTGCTAACCTGCAACTTTGTATACTCATGTAATTAAGTTTTATTGCTTCTCAAGTCTCTGATGGGGTTGAAGACCAGGTAGTTTAGTTTTACAATTAAACCTTGTTGTTTAGGTGTTAATATGGTTTTAGGCCTAGATAGATGTTTATGTTTAATGAGGTGATATGATATATAATGATTTACATTCAGAATTTTAGACTCACCAAGATAGGAAAGATGTTTTCTTCAAGGCTGCCAAACAAAAATAGCCAGAAAACTATGAATGTAACATTTATATGATTCCTGATTGTTTCGTGGTTCTTCTTGTTGTAGGTAGTTTATTAGATATATGTGTAATAATTTAAATGTTTATGTAGAAAATAAAAATAAATAAACAGATGCTAGTATGTACATGTGTGAATGCTTGCAGACAGACAGACAGACAAAAAGACACACACACACACATATACACACATACACACACACACACACACACAGACTGGCTCAGATATTTTTTATTTGTCTGGAGTGCTTTAAAACTACAAACACTCCCAGCCTAAAAGCAGATTCTTATACAGTACCTGTGTTTACTTTGGGGGAGACATTCTTTATGTTCTTTAAATTGGGGTTATAGAGAAATTATATAAAAATAGAATCTGTTCTGTTTCTATTTTCCAAAAAAATAAAGTTAGAACAAAACCTTAGTCAATATTTTTCTTATCCTGTATATATCCTGAAAAGATATCATTTGACAATGGAACAATTCTGGAAAACTCATATCTCAGTATACAGAGGTGACAGTTAAATGCACATATAGGGCATTTAATAAATGGAGATATAATTCTATGTTACTGGTAACTGATAAAGACTAACATGTTTATTACCAAACAAGTATCAGAATAAACAAATAATTGAATAATTGATCTTAGCATATTGAATTATATTCTTTCTTATTCGTTTCTCAGTTTCACATTTATAAATACTAATCATTTAACCAGTTATCAGTGCCATTTTATTAAAAATTTTGTGGAAATTTTCTACATTTATTACTTAATTATTCTTGTCTTGATTATGGTAGATGTGACAAACATGCACAAAAAATTAGGAGAATTTATCAACTAAATACAAGAATCTTCATAAAAATGTTTCTGAGTTTGTGTCAAATGATATGTTGGTGGAATTAACAGATAGTACACTAAAACATGCTGTGCTTCATTTGGTTTTTCAATTTGCTTCTTTATAATTTATACACAACAAAAGTAAAATAAGTACATTATTTCAATACATTTTCTGATGAATGGATAATGACATCTCTGAGCTAATCAAAGTGAAGCTATATATTTTAATTGTTATGGGACTATTTTGAAGACTGACAATGAATTGATCATGAATTCTTTTGTATGTAAAGATATAGTATCATGCAATCACATAGCATTGTGGTTTATTTTATCCATGAAGCATTCAATAATTTTTAAAAAACATTCATTCATTAAGTCAAAGAAGGATTTCAGTTCCTAAGTTTATACCTGATCACGAGAAACCATAAAATACATAGTGAAAAAAAGAAAAAGAAAAAGAATTTTAGTGATGGAAAGAGCAATTTTTCATGGGCATAACAACACAATAGAATATGCAATTGAGAATGAATTAATAGAGAAAATAAAATGTATGATTATGAAAGCACAAATTCAAACATAAAATTAAAGAACAAATGAAATGGGTTAAAGTTATTTTATCTTTATATGTGACGGATAATCAATATCAAATTTAAAAGTAAACCACTCAACTCAATAACGGCAATGATTGCAATATAATGAGAAAGGCTCTGTTATATCACTGACTGATTTAAATGCAGTATCTTTAGGATCATCCCCTGGAAGATTTGACAGCAAAAGTTAGTTAGCCTGAAGATATCAAAAAGATGAATAAGAAAACTTTTACATAAAAGTCCAAAGTCTTGACCTAGATAAAGGATTTGAGTTAATAGAGATGAGATATGATAGATATTTAATTTCATTCAGAAATTTAGACCCAACAAGACAGGAAAGATGTTTATTTAAAGTTTGCCAAATACAAATAGTTAAATCCCTAAGAACTTAATATTTATATAACTCATGATAGTCTCATGGTTCTCCCTGCTATATGTAGTTTGCTTTATTCATGTATAATAAAATAAATATATATATGTTAAAAGAAGGTCAAACATCTGTAGAATCAGTGTCCCCAGACCTTTGGAAGGGAGGCTATAGAATTCAATGGGCCTGGAATATATTAGCAGTATGTTTTTAGTGTTGATAGAAGAAAAACTTTATAGAAAAACATCTTTTATATAAACATCAATGTAAGCAGAGACTCAAAAGCCAGAGACCACCCATGCTGGCAACTCAGCAAATTGTAGGGGCTTCTATGTCATAATGTTCACCTTGAAATTCTCCATACAGACCTTGCACACTTATGACTGCACAGAAGCACCATGATTGTAGCAACAAGGCAGTAACATAAGTGTAGTCTCTGTAGATCCCAAGTCTGAGCCATGACGTGCATCCGGGAATACACTTCTCTATAAGCGCTCTTTTCAGATGAGAACAAAAGTAGACAGCACAGTTATCATATATTCCAAGCCAGATACAACACATCATTTGTGGCTTGTCTTTCAAAATAGGAAAAAAGATTTAAAATATGTTTCCTGAGCAAAATGAATCATCTTTTGATTGCAATAAAACATGATGAAGTCCTAGTAAGTAAAAGTAAAAACTATCTATTGGTTATTTTTAGAAAGTTGATCTTTCTAGATTTCACATCACACCTCTGTAGGAAATGAGCTCTCCTTAAATCATAGCAAACAAACAGAAACTTCAAATAAGGCAGCATGTTGTCCTATTTCACATAATGTCTGCTGTATTGTTAAGAGGGAATTATTGTAGAAAGTGTTGCCATCACAAAATGCAAGCAGGTCAGCTGAAGGATTGGGCCTATGGTGCAGCTAAACTGTCTGGAGATGGGAAAGGACAACGTATTCAATTGTTTTGGCCACACGTATCAACAGTTCTCCTACCTACCTTTGCTATTAAAGGATAAAATGTCTTCTGGCATGAGGGACAAGAGCTGCATCATAGCTTATGTAGTTCTGTCAGGGGCCATATCTGGAAGATCATTGATATCAGCAAGAGTTTGTTGTACTGACAATTAAAAGATGGAAAAGTGGCTAGAGATGGCTTAGAGGTTCAGAAAACTGCCTATTCTTCCAAAAGTCCTGAGTCCAATTCCCAGCAACCACGTGGTAGCTCACCATCTTGATTATGTCTGGTGCCCTCTTGTGGAGTGCAGGCACACAGGTAGGCAGAATACTGTATAAATAATAAATAAATAAATAAATAAATAAATAAATAAATAAATAATTCTGTAAAATATGGGAGAGAGGCACAGAAGTATTCAAGGGATTCAAGGACATGACTTTGACTTTTCTATGTATTTTCTTAAGGAGATGTAGTAAAGTTTGAGGACTTCCTTCTGAACCATAAAGTCTATCTATGAATGTTACTTTAAGAAACTTAACTATGATGTTAAAATTTTATTCCTTCCCAAAGTTAATTAGAAATTAATTGAAATATGTTGCTTACTTTATTTTATTTATATTTCTGTACATTAGACTCCTTTATTGACTTATATATAGCAGAATGAATATTTTACTTCTTATGATATTACAATATAAAATAAATCATTTAAGATAGCTCACTACTTATTAGAAAAGAGGGATATAGTCTCTAAAATAATACGATTCTCATTTTTCCTCTTAGTACCTGTTTGCATTTTTTTCCTTTCTTTATTTCATTTTTGTTAATTATTCAGATACATCTCAATTTTATCCCCTTGCTTATCTCTTCTCGTTCCACCTTCCTAACTCTTTCACCCTATTTCAATCCCCTAGGTCTGTGACAGAATGGGACCTCTTCCTCCAACATATGGTCACAACCTATCAAGTCTCATCTTGGTAGCATTCCTGTTCTTTCTCTGAGTTCCACCAGGCCTCCCCACCAAGGGGAAGTGGTTAAATATGGGGCACCAGAGTTCAGGTCAGAGTCAGTCCCCACTCTCCACGTGACTGTGGATAATGTCCTATCTCTTGGCTAGATCTGATTAGAGGTTCAATATTTACTGCATGTATTGTCTTTGGTTGGTGCAGTAGCTTGGGCTGACCCCCTGGGTCCAGATCTGACCATCATGATGTTCTTCTTGTAGGTTTCTAAAATCCCCTGGATCCTTCTATTTCCTTATTCTCCCATACTTCTCTCACCTAGAGTCCCAATAGGAGGTCCCTGAACCTATCCCAATCTCCTGGTAAGTGAAGAGTTTCAGGGGACATCCCTGTTGGGCTAGTGTCCAATTATAAGTGGGTATATACCAAGTGATTCTTTCTAAGTCTGTGTTAACTCACTCAATATGGTCTTTTCTAGTTCCATCCGTTTGCCCACAAATTTCAGGATTTTCTTGTTTTTAATAGCTGAGTACTATTCCATATGTAAATATACCAAAGGTTCTTTATCTATTCTTTGACTGCGGGATATTTAGTGTGTTTCCAGGTTCTGGCTATTACGAATAAGGCTGCTATAAACATGGTTGAGAATATGTCCTTCTTCTGGGTATATTCCAAGGAGTGGAGTAGCTCGGTCTTGAGGAAGCCCTATTTCCAGTATTCTGAGAAAGCAACACATTGATTTCCAAAGTGGTTTGCAGTCCCACCAGCAATGAAGGAGTGTTCTCCTTTCTCCACATCTTAGCCTTTCTGATGGGTGTAAGATGGAATCTCAGAGTTGTTTTGATTTTCATTTCTCTGATGGCTAAGGATGTTGAGCATTTTGTTAAATGTTTCTTAGCCATTCAATATGCCTCTGTTGAGAATTCTCTGTTTAGTTCTGAGCCCCATTTCTTTATTTTTTTAATTACCTATTTTTTATATTTTATTAGTTTATTCATATTACATCCCAATGGTCATCCTATCCCTTGTATCCTCCCATTCCTCCCTCCCTCCCATTTTCCTCCTACTCCCCTTCCCTATGTCTGTGACTGAGGGGACCTCCTCCCCCTGTATATGCTCATAGGGTATCAAGTCACTTCTTGGTAGCCTGTTATCCTTCCTCTGAGTGCCACCAGGCCTCCCCATCCAAGGGATGGAGACAAGCATGGGAGAATGGCAAAATAGAAGGATCCAGAGGGTCCTAGAAACCTATAAGAAGAACATTATGATGGGCAGATCTGGGCCCAGGGGTCCTGCTCAAACTATGGTGCCAGCCAAGGAAAATACATGCAGTAAACTTCAAACCCCTACCCAGATATAGCCAATGGACAGGACATTCTCCACAGTTGAAT
Organism: Acomys russatus; assembly: GCF_903995435.1. Lineage (NCBI taxonomy): Eukaryota > Metazoa > Chordata > Mammalia > Rodentia > Muridae > Acomys > Acomys russatus. The sequence goes on from NC_067148.1 coordinate 5,008,344, forward strand.
GGATAGTGGGGTCTGACTTTCACCGGAACTCTGTTGCCCCAATTTTGAACCCCATTTTTTGATTGGGTTATTTGCTTTGGTGGTGTTTAATTTCTTGAGCTCTTTATATATTTGGATATTAGACCTTTGTCAGATGCAGGATTGGTGAAGATTTTTTCACAGTCTGTAGGCCATCACTTTGTTCTGTTGACAGTGTCTTCTGCCTTACAGAAACTTCTCAGCCTTATAATGTCCCATTTATTAATTCTTGACCTTAAGGCCTTGGCTCTTGCAGATCTGTTCGGGAAGTTGTCTCCTGTGCCAATGAGTCCGAGGTTCTTCCCTACTTCTTCTTCTAATATATTTAGTGTCTCTCTCTTGTTTTATGTTGAGGTCTTTAATCCATGTAGGCTGGAATTTTGTACATAGTGATAAATATGGGTCTACTTGAAGATGCTATCCCATTTCCATTGAATATATTTGGCTTTTTTTTGTCAAAAATCAAGTGTCCATATGTGTATGAATTTATTTCTGGGTCTTAGATTCGATGGCATTGATCAAACATCCTATTGTTATGCCAGTACCATGCTGTTTTAATTACTTTTGCTATATAGCACAGATTGAAATCAAGTATGGAGATTACCCCAGAGGATCTTTTATTGTACAGAATTGTTTGAGCTATTCTGGGTGATTTTTTTTTCATATGAAGTTGAGAATTGATCTTTCAATAGCTTTAAGAAATTATGTAGGCATTTTGATAGGGATTGCATTGAATCTGTAAATTGTAGTTGTTAAGATGGCCATTTCTACTATGTTAATTCTCCTGATCCACAAACAAGGGAGATCTTTTCATCTTCTGATGTCATCTTCAATCTCCTTCTTTATAGATTTGAAGTTTTTTTCAGATAAGTCTTTCACTTGCTTGGTTAGAGTTACTCTTTGATATTTTATGTTGCTATTTTATGTGGCTATCATGAAGGCTGTAATTTCCCTAATTTCTTCCTCTGCATGATTGTCTTTTGTGTATAGGAGGGCTACTGACTTTTTTGAGTTAATTTTGTATCCAGCTTTTTTGCAGAAGGTATTTATCAGCTGTAGGAGTTCTCTGGTGGAATTTTGGGGGTCACTGATGTACACTATCATATCATCTACAAATAGGGAAAACTTGACTTCCTCCTTTTCCATTTGGGTCTCCTTGATCTCCTTTTGTTGTCTTATTGTCTGCCTAGAAATTCAAGAACTGTATTGAAGAGATATAGAGAAAGTAAGTGGGCAGGCTTGCCTGCTCCCTAATTTTAGAGGAATTTCTTTGACCATCTTCTATTTATTATGATGTTGGCTATTAGCTTGCTGTATATAGCCTTTATCAGGTTTAGGTATGTGCTCTGTATCCCTGACCTCTACAAAACTTTAAACATGAATGGGTGTTGGATTTTGTCAAATGCTTTTTCAAGGTCTAAGGAAATGATCTTGTGTTTTTTTTTTTCTTTCAGTTTGTTCATATGTTGGATTACATTGATGAATTTCCATATATTCAACCATTCCTACATGCCTTGTATGAAGCCTACCTGGTCATGATGAATGATATCTTTGATGTGTTCTTGTATTCTGTTTGCAAGTGTTTTATTTGGTATATTTGCATCAATGTTCATAAGAAAAATTGGTCTGAAATTCTCTTTCTTTGTTGGGTATTTGTGAAGTTGAAATTTAGGTATCAAAGTGACTGCAGCCTCATAAAATATGATTGTTAATATTCCCTCCATTTCTATTTTTTGTAATAGTTTGAAAGGTAATGGTATTAGCTCTTCTTTGAAGGTCTGGTAGAATTCTGTGCTGAAACTATCTGGCCTTGTGCATTCTTTGGTTGGTAGACTATTAATTTCTGCTTCTATTTCTGTAAGGGAAACAGGGCTATTTAGTTTGTTTATCTGATCTTGATTCAATTTTGTCAAGTGAAATTGAACAAGAAAATTGTCCATTTCCTTAGATTTTTAAATTTTGTGGCATATGTGCCTTTGAAATAGGATCTTATGATTCTTGGCATTTCTTCAGTGTCTATATCTCCCTTTTCATTTCTGATTATGTTTATTTGGGTAGTGTCTCTCTACCTTTTAGTTAGTTTGGCTAATGGTTTGTCTATCTTGTTGATTTTCTCAAAGAACCTGCTCCTGGTTTTGATGATTACTTGAATTATTTTCTTTGTTTCTAATTTATTGATTACAGTTTTAAGTTTCATTATTTCCAGAAATCTTCTCTTCTTGGGTGTTTCTGCCTCTTTTTTTCCTAGGGTTTCCTGGTGTATAGATAAGTTGCTTATATGGGATGTTTCCAATTTCTTTATAAAGACACTTAGTGCTATGAATTTTCCTCTTAACACTGCTTTCAATGTGTCCCACAAGTTTGGTTATGTTGTTCCTTCATTTTCATTGAATTTCAGGAAGTCCTTAATTTCATTATTTATTTCTTCCTTGACCTTGGTGTCATTAAGTAGAGAGTTGTTTAGTTTCCATTTGTGTAGGATTTTTGTTATTTATGCTGTTGGTGAAGTCCAGCCTTATACCATGGTGATCTGATAGGATACAAGTTATTATTTCCATCTTCTTGTATATGTTGAGGCTTTATTTGTGACCTACTATATGACCAATTTTGGAGAAGGTTCCATTGGGTACTGAGAAGATGGTATAATCCTTTCTGTTTGGGTGGAAATTTCTGTAGTTATCGGTTAGATTCATTTGATTCATGATGTTGGTTAATACCGTTATTTCTCGGTTTAGTTTCTGTTTAAATGACCTATCGTTTGGTGAAAATGAGGTGTTAAAGTCTACCACTATTAATGTGTAGGGATCAATATGTCATTTAGGCTTTGTTAATAGTTTGTTTACAAGTGTGGTTGCCCTTGTGGTGCGAACATAGATGTTCAGAATTGTGATGTCATCTTGGTTGACTTTACCTTTGATGGGTATGAAAGGTCCTTCTTCATCTCTTTTGATTAATTTTGGTTGAAAGCCTATTTTATTAGATATTAATATGGCTACCCCCACTTGTTTTTTGTGTCCATTTGCCTGGAATATCTTTTCCCAGAATTTTGCTCTGAGGTAAGCCTATCCTTGTGGCTCAGATGTGTTTCTTTAATGTAGAAGAATGTTGGATCTTGTTTATTCTTCCATTTAGCTAGTCTGTGTCTTTTATTGGAGAATTGAGACCATTGATGTTGAGAGATATTAATGACCAGTGACTGTTAAATCTCTTGAATTTGATTTTGGTTGAAGTAAAGATTTTGTGTTTTTACAACAGTGTAGTTCTCTATTTCCTGTGTGATTTTGGTTGTAGTTTGTCCCTTTGGGGTAGAGTTTTCCATCTCATAATTTCTGTAAAGCCGGATTTGTGGTTAGGTACTGTTTAAATTTGTTTTTGTCATGAAGTATCATGTTTTCTTCATCAATGATTATTGATAGTTTCTCTGGGTATAGTAGTCTGGCCTGCTATCTCTTGTCTCTTAAGTTTTTCAGGATCTTTGTCTTGGCCCTTCTAGCTTTTTCGGTTTCTGCTGAGAAGTCGGGTGTAATTCTGATAGGTTTGCCATTGTATGTACTTGGCCCTTTTCTGATTTTAATTTTTTTCTTTTTTTCTATTTATTTTGTGTTTTGATTATTATGTAATGGGAAGTTTTTCTTTTCTCATCTATTCTATTTGGTGTTCTATAAGCGTCTTATATGTTTATAAACATCTCCTTTTTTAAATTGGGGAATTTATCTTCTATGTTTATTTTGAAAATATTTTATGGGCATGGAGTCGAGCTTCTTCTCTTTCCTCAAGGCCTATTATCCTCAGGTTTCGTCTTTTCATTGTGTCCTTGATTTCTTGGATTTTTTGTGTCAGGAATTTTTCAGATTTAGCATCCTCTTTGATGGTTGCTTCAAGACTTGTGATGCATCTAGTACTCCTGAGATTTGTTCTTCTCTTGGATTCTGTGAGAGAAGCTCACCTCTATATTGTTTGCTTTCTTCTCTAAGCTTTCTCTTTCTCTATGTCTTCTGTGTCTTTATCATTGTTTCCATTTTCATTGTCAGATATTGAACTGTTTTATTGATTTACTTCATCTGTTTGTTTTTTTTTTTTCCTGAATTTCTTCCAATGTCTCTCTATAGGCATCTTTTTGTCTTCCACCTGTTTGGCTGTGTCTTCCTGCTTTTGTTTACAGATTTTCTTCATTTCCTCCATTATCATCTTCATTACTAAGGATTTGAGGTCATTTTCTTGTATTTTAATTGTGCTTTGTTTGGGCTAGCTGGGATCTGAAGATGTCTTAGTGTTTTGGTTTTTATTGTTTATGTTTTGACGCTGGGCTTTAGTCATTTTCACACCACTAATGTTGGTAAGTAGCTTCTGGAGTCCTTCACTGGTTGTTGAGAGCAGTTTCTTGGTGTGTGAATATAAATTGAGGGTCTTTGCCTGTGTTTGTCAGGGAATTCCCCCCTGGGACAGGCAGGAGACCTGGTTTTGGCTCCTGAAGACTTTGCTCCACACTCTGGGCTCCCCACTGGCTCAGCTGTGGTAGGTGCTAGTGCTCTGCATCTCCAGTCGGTTTGAGGTAGTGTATATAGAGCCAGTTATCCTGTCTTTGGCTGAGCCTTTAATGCCCTGCTCTTGGGCCCTGGAGCTTTGGATCCTAGGCTCAGACCACCCTAGAGTGCCTGAACCTCTTCTGGCTTCTAGAAGTTGTTAAGGTTTCTGCCTGCTCCAACCAGGTAGTGGGGCCTAGGTTCTGCCTGCCAGAGAGAAAGCAGCTACTTCTTTCTCCCAAGAGCATGAGAGTCCCTGCTAGGCTGTGGAGCCTGGTTAGGCTGGGTCCGTTGTGTCCAATTCTGTCAGGACTGTCCTCTGGAACCAGCAGTTATGCTTCTGACCAGCTCTGCTCAGACAGCTGCTTTAGTCTGTGACTCCCAGTAGCATATCCAGTCTTAGATCACGCAGCTGTGGATGTATGTCCCCAGTCTGAGACCCCGCAGCCATGGCTGCATGTCGTGCCCACAGCCATCTGTGCTTTCTGTGGACTGGTGCGGAGTGGGTGCATGGGCTCTGAAGACAGGTAGACCCATTTCCCTGAGATTTCCATAGGCCAGGATCTCTGATGCTGTCCTTCCTGGATTTCAGTCCCAAACACTGAGTTAGTGCTTCTAAGCAAGGACACAGCTCACAGCTTGCAGCTCATAAACTGGGTCCTGTCCAGGCACTTGGGAATGTTCTGCCATCCTCTATGGGGCACTTGATGTCTGACTCACCCATGGTCCGCACTGTGAGGATCTCTCTCATCCAGTTATCCCTAGCTCCCATGGTCCATGACTTCCAGTAGTGTCTGTGGTCTCCTCCTTGCACGGCACATCTTGGTTGTCACCATCTTCTCATTACTCTGCTATACCATGGTGGTATGTGGGTCTTCAAATAGCTTCTTGTCTGTGGAGGCCATGTAAACAGCTGCTTCATGCTCTTGCCATCAAGACTTCTCTGCTGAGATGGACTGCCCACATACTTCCAGAAATCAGAGCTGTGGGGCGAATTCCTTAGCTTCTGGGCCTGTACGCAGATTCTCTCCCAGAATGAAGCAATCCACACCACCACAGCCTTCTCTCTCTGCTCTCTGCCACTTTGACATGGATAATTTTAAAGAGTTTTCCTTGAATATCATTGTACATAAAATGCAAGTAAAGTCATAAATGCATGTAATTTTTTTCATCAAATGTTAAATTAGGTTATTGAAAGGACAGAAATATATCAAGCTGAAAAGATGGAACATGGGTGTGTGCAAATATTTAACATTGCTGACACTGAGAGACGTTTCTATTTGCTATCTGTTTCCTCTTTTTTTATATCAACATGAAAAGTCAATGTTCTCAATGTTAAAGAGTTTACATATCTTAATTCCTTAATATTCAAAATCTTGAATCACACCCTTCATTCCCATTAAAACAAATTAATGGTTTTAGTCTATATATTTTGATGCTAATTAATAAAATGCTGTCACATCTGGGCAGGGCAGCTGACATAGGAGTTGGTAAGGTTCCTAGGCTTGGTGGGACAAAGAGAATCTTGGGAGGAAGAGAGAACAGAGGAGAAGAGAGAAGAAGGCTGTCACGGTTTAGACGGAGGAGAAAGACATGGCCAACATGGATGGAGGATTTTGCTCATATGAAAAACATTAGCAAGTATATGGGATTATGGATGGGAGGTAGCTTTATAGAAATTATTAGAACTAGATGGCATAGGATTGGGACAAGTATTCTGTACCTTCCTTACTATAGGAAGTAGTTTAGAGGATTAATATTTGCTATGTCCTAGGTTACTAAGGCTATTTCAACATATAATAAGTGTCTGTGTCTTGATTGATTGCTAGCAGGTTATACTGCCATAAGAATAATTATAGACCTAATAATAAGCATTATTAAGCCATATTGGTAAATTAACAACAAGAGGCATGGGTTCTGCTTTCATTGTCTGTAGAGTCTTCTAGATTACAAAATATATACACATTAGTTGGAGAAGTCCTGTCCACAAATGAAAGTATCAGTTAGAACTAGTTGGATACACTTATCAGCTTATGTATTTCCATGTTCAGATGTAGAAGAAATATTGATATTAGTGTGAGTAAAGATTGCCTTTCTTTTATTTTTATTATTCTTTTTCAATATATCCTATATTTTGTTTGATTTAATTAGTGGTTGTGGTTTTGGTTTTTTTCTTCATTTTGATTAGATAGCTTTAACTTATATACCTATCTTTGAATAAGCCTGTGTTACTAAGACAATGCCATGTGCTTTTAAGACCTTGTTTACAGTCTCATCATGAAATCTTGAAATACCAATTCTTGACTTAACTAAAGTTTCCATTACATACTTACATATGGGATATGCACATCTACCTCTAAAGCTATTGTATCAATGACAAAAGGTGGACAGATGCTCATTAGTCAAGGGACACCAGAATCATTCCTGTCATCTAAGTGACATATATTTTTATAATAAGAAAGATTTATCAGGATGGACTATGAATTAAAAGTACTTAAGGGGGAAATTTATAAAACATTGGATCATGTTTGGTAATAAAAAATTAAGGAAGTATAGATTATTTTTATGCTGAAATATATCTTGAGCTAGTGTCAACTTAGTGAATGATAACTTAAATGTTTGTATCTGAAATGCAGGGGAGAATGAAACTGCTTCTTTCCTTTTTAGTATGAACCTTAATATTTTGGCACACATTATGCTGATTATATGTGATCATGTCTATATTTTCCTTATCCTTACCACTGTTTTGTCATAAAAATATTGATGTCTGTCTTCTGTATTTATGTTAATATTGAAAACTGTTTAGATGCATATGACATATGATTTGCCTTCAGTAAAATGTAACTATGTGCAACTTAATAGTCTTTGTTTGATGGATAATTTATTAACTAGCATCCATCTTCACCACCACCAGTGAAATATAGGCGAGATAAATATTGTAAGGTTCAAACACTGATGCCAGGAAAGGAGCATGATCACAGGAGGCTGTGAGGAGATTGAGGCAGATAACACAGGTGTCGCCAGTATAAAGGCTGCTAGGAAGATAAACTCCAGTTGGAACTCAGGCACACACTAACACACATGGGCCATACACAGATGTGCCCAGGCACTCAAAGACTCGCACACAGGATGCATGAAGGTAGGCATACAAGTTACAGATGCACACACTCATACACTGTTTTGGAGACAAATTAACATTTCCTCTAACCTGAATAACTCATTTATACACAACCCACACAAAGGTGTCATTTTGCCAGAAATAGTTTTTTTTCTTTTTTTTTATTAATTTATTCTTGTTACATCTCAATGTTTATCCCATCCCTTGTATCCTCCCATTCCTCCCCTCCCCATTTTCCCATTATTCCCCTCCCCTATGACTGTTCCTGAGGGGGATTACCTCCCCCTATATATTCTCATAGGGTATCAAGTCTCTTCTTGGCTACCAGCTGTCCTTCCTCTGAGTGCCACCAGGTCTCCCCCTCCAGGGGACATGGTCAAATGTGAGGCACCAGAGTATGTGAGAAAGTCATATCACACTCTCCACTCAACTGTGGAGAATATTCTGACCATTGGCTAGATCTGGGAAGGGGTTTAAAGTTTACCTCCTGTATTGTCCTTGGCTGATGCCTTAGTTTGAGCGGGACCCCTATCTGCCTATCATATTGTTCTACTTGTAGATTTCTAGGACCCGCTGTATCCTTTTATTTTGCTATTCTCCCATGCGTCTCTCATTTAGAGTCCCAATAGGATGCCTTCCCCTCTGTCCCAGTTTCCTGGTAAGTGAAGGCTTTCGTGGGACATGCCCCTTGGGCTAGTATGCAGATATAAGTGAGTATATACCATTTGATTCTTTCTGCTTCTGGGTTAACTCACTCATTATGATCATTTCTAGCTCAATCCATCACTGATCGCATCACTATTTACTTTTGGGTTCCGCAGGCATCATATGTCAGCCATTTGTGACAATTTATAACTGCTAGATGTCCAGAATGAGCTACCTTGGTTCATTGAGAGACACCACTATTTGCTATTCTCCATCTTGGCCAATGCCGGATATTCATGTCAGTGCCATGTTGTCTAAACATAAACTAGCAGCCACTGTCATTTGTTTCCTATAGATATGTTCATTTTAAACACACACACACACACACACACACACACACAAACAGAATGACTCTTCTGTAACTTATTCAATAATATGTTACTCTACTATCATGTTAACAGTGTCAGCACTAATTACAGATTGGCTCTGTGTCTAGTTTATCAGGATTATTCATTGATTACATTCACTATTAACTGTCAGACAGTTATTTTTTCCATTGCTTTTAACTTAGCTGTTATAAATAAATAACTTTTCACAAATGTGAACTTTACTAAATCAAAATGAATGCACATTCACCAAAATCTTGAGGAATTAGGGTACTCTGGGAGATAGCAACTTCAAACAATAATATTCTGCTCTCATTCATCTCATAAAGTCATTGCAAAAATTAGGAGTTGTCCAGATGTAAAGAATTATAAATAAGAAAAATACAGAATTCAGAAAAATAATGGTTATCATTTTAAAATTTTTTTATAGCTTAAGATGGGTTTTAGTTTTACTACATAACATAATTTGGATTATGGTATAAAATTTTTCTTTCTGCAATTCCTTATGGCTAAGAAATGGACTAGTCTTTAAATGGAAAAACATTTTACAGAGATGTCTTCAATCTTGTGAGAAACATGGCTTGAAATATGCATGAATCTTATCTCTCCTCATTCTTTTAAGACACTACTCAGTTCAAACTTCCTTCCCCTAATCTGATATACCGCTTTCATCTCAGTCATCTCCTGTGCTATGTCAGACGATAATAAATGTAAATGTAACATTTAAACTATCAGTAATTCCTTCTGTGAGAGCAGTTCAAAGGGAGCGTCAGCAGCAGTTATTGATTGAGATGTGAAGTTTCTAAGGCTCTTTACACATCTTCTTTTTTAAATTCTAGTAAAGTTTGTATAGTGATAGTTACAAAGCAGATTAATCAAATACAGCCTGTTTGGCTACTTATATTTTAATCTATATTCAAAAATCTTATTATCATGCATTTATACATTTATATTCAAACAATGTAAAAATAAAAGATTTCTTCTACTACCTAGTTCAAGTAAACAGGCATGAAGGTATCAGAACACTGTAATATGTCAGGTTTCAATTTTCTATTAAAGAATCTCATGCATAAGTTTAGCTATCAAAATAATTAAGCTTCTTTTAATATATGTGACAAAAGAGGTAATAATATATGGTTTTAATTATAATATTGTACCAATAAGTTTCCTTCGTGACATTAACATCTGTTCAAAAAAATAAATAAAACAATGGGGAGTAAGTTTGCCTCATCCATTACTGACAAAGAAAACGATGTTTATAGAAACATTTTAATCATTTAAATTGTTGATGTAGTTTGATGGCAAACTGTCTCACTAAAACATATGGTTTTCATTGTCTGACTCATATTTTGCTTTCTCAGTGGGGAATTAACTTGAACTGATATTACCATAGTAATAAAAGAGATTTACTGATGCTCATTACTCAATAAACAGATGTTGACTCCTACAGAGGTCAGAGTAAAAAGTACCTGTAAAATAAATTACAACACCCTCCACTAAAGGCTATCAGATATTCAACAATTAACACAGTTCAGAAGAACTGTTTCATTGGAATAATTCATATTATATATAAATATATGGAGGGAAATCATCCCATTTTCCTTTTTGCTATAGTCTAACCTTCAACTTATTGAGTTGCTTGAAAAATACTACAGGCACAGGATTATAATACTTATTTCCAGGGTCGTAGACATGACCATTTTAATACTATTGTAAAATGAGCATATTCCGTGACTTCATCACCCAGATGAAATACCAAGCTTGTTGTGAGAAGGCAGAAACATTTGGCTTTGCCTGAACCAATGTGAGGATCTTTTCATCATCAAAAGCACTTGTGAAGTCTTCATGCATATAACTCTAGGCAAGCTGCCGAGCAAAGTGATTCAATAAAAAAAAAAAAAAAAAAAAAAAAAATGTTCTAAGCTAGAAGTAGGCTAACTGGGAATCAGTGTCACCTCTGAGTTATGCTGGTCATCACAAAGAAACCAACTATGAAGGCTTAGAGAGAAATTTTTAAACTAGTATCCCTGAGATACTAAAACAAACTGTCAAGATGAGGGATACATAGCAAAGATAACCAAGGGACAGTAAGTAGCATCTATATGAAATTAGACAGTACAGTAGTTGATTGTTGGAAAGCATGAGTAGAGTTGACCCCTTACCTGCAGTTGTCTGAAAAAAAGAAACATCATAAGTCAGGATATACTTACATACTCTAATGAATAGTCACATACAAATCTGGATTATAGACAGAAACCAGATTAACACAGGTGATGCAGGGAACTGACTATGCTACTTCATAGTCACAAATTTTCTAGATTGGTGTGTGTGTGTGTGTGTGTGTGTGTGTGTGTGTGTGTGTGTGTGTGTGTGTGTGGTCATTAAATGTGTTCTTTGTGAATTTTATGCATGCACACAGTGACTTCTGGTCCTCTTATCTCCCCCTCTTTCTTATCTTCTTCCCACACTCGTCAAATAATTACTCTTTTTGACTTCTAACTTCCTTCCATTTCTCGTTTTATACTGCCAAAATTTTAGTTCAAACCACAACTGTCTTGGTTAAGCAACACACTATTTTCCCACATGATTTCATTGAGTTTCTAGCCAAATATCCTACCCATTGTCTTTACAGGGTAAGATGATACATTAAAATCACATATTCCTCTGTGTTTACTGATTGGGACATTCCTCGTATTCAACACTTGAATGCACTTTCACTTTCTTATTTCACTTTTCAAAAATATTTACTTTTCACTGGAGATCATGGTTGCAGCCCCTTCTCTCCCCCAAGTAACCCCTCCTCACACACCCTCTTTTTCCATTCTCCCTTTTTCTTCCCCTCAGAGGACAGAGAGGTCTTCCAAGGGTACCAACTCATCCTGGCACATTTACTCACCACAGGACCAGGCATATTCTCCACTACTGAGACCAGACAAGGCAGCCCTTGTCTGGGAATAGCATCCAAAAGGAAGCATCAGAGCCTGAGAGGGCCACTGTTTCCCTTGTTGGGGGATCCACCTGAAGACCAAGCTGTGCATCGGACACATACGTGCATGGGGCCTAGACCCCATTCATGCATCTTCTTTGGTTGGTGATGCTTGGTCCATGAGCCCCCATGGGCCCAGGTTATTTGACTCTAAGTCTTCTTATGGAGTCCTTAATATCCCCAATTTCCTTAGTCATTCCCCCAAGCTCTTCCATAGTACTCTCCAAGCTTTGTCTAGTATTTGGCTGTGGGTCTTTGTATCTGTTCCTATCAGCTGGGGAAAGACTATCAGAGGAGTTATGCTAGGCTTTTATCCACAAGCATAGCACAGTAGCATTAATAGTGTCACGGATTTTTCTCTCCCATGGACTGGATCTCAGGTAGGTATAGTCTTTGATTAGCCATTCCCTCAATCTTTGTTCCATCTTTGTCACTGCACATCTTGTAGGCAGAGCAAACTTTGGGTCAAAGGTTTTGTGGGTTGGTTGGTGTCCCCCTCACTCTACTGGAAGTCCTCCTTGGTTACAGGAGATGGCCACTTCAGCCTCCACTTGCCCCATGGCTAGGAATCGTAGCTACAGTGATCTCCATAGGCATCCTGGGGCCTCATCTACCCCTGGTATCTGGCAATGGCAAGTGCCAGAGATGGCTCCCACCTCTGATTTTCATTCTCTTACCCAGCCCTCTCTCCTCTGCTCTGCCTAATGCTAAACTCCATCCTTGCTCTCCTCCCCATACCTCTGTCTACCCTGTCCTCTCACTCCATACATTTGCAATGCCTATTATCTTTCCCCTTCTGATTGAGATTCAAGCATCCTCCCTTGGACCTTCTTTGTAACTTAGCTTCTTTGAGTCTATGGCTTGTGACATGGTCATCCTGTACTTTACAACTAATATCCACTTATAAGTGAGTACATACCATGCATGTCTTGTTGGGTTTGGGATACCTCACTCAGGATGATATATTCTAATCCAGTTCACTGTTCTGCAAATTTCAAGATGTACTTATTTTTAATAGCTGAGAAGTATTCTGTTGTGTAAGTGTACCACATTTTCTTTATCCATTCTTCAGTTAGGGACATCTAGGTTGTTTACAGTTTCTGGCTATTATGAACAAAGATGCTATGAACGTAGTTGAGCAAGTGTCCTTGTGTCTTTTGGATATGTACCCAGGAGTTATAGAGCTGGGTCTTGAGGTAGAACCATTCCTAATTTTCAGAGAAACTGCTATATTGATTTCCAAAGTGATTCTACATGTTTACATTCTCACCAGCAATGGATGAGTTGTCTCCTTGTTCCATATACTCACCAGAATGTGCTGTCAAATTGAGTTTTTGATCATAGCCACCCTGACAGGAGTAAGATCGAATCTCATGGTCATTTTGATATGCATTTCCCTGCTTACTAAAGACATTGAATATTTCTTTAAGGGCTTCTCAGCCTTGCAAGATTCCTCTGTTGAGAATTCTCTGCTTACCTCAGTAGCCTGTATGTTTTTTGTGTTTTATTTTGTTTTGTTTTTTTGCTGTTTTGAGGCAGGGTTTCTTTGTGCAGCTTTGGCTATCCTGTAGTTGCTTTGTAGAGAGGGCTGGCCTCAAACTCACTGAGATCTGTCTGCCTCTGCCTCTGCTTCCCAGAGTGCTGGGATCACAGGCCTGTACCATCATGCCTGGCTCTGTGCGCCATTTTCAGTTAGGTTATTTGGTTCATTTGTGTCTGATTTCTTGAGTTATTTATATATTTTGAATATTAGCCCTCTATCAGATGTATGGCTGATGAAGATGCTTTTCCATTCTGTTGTCTTACAAAAGCTTTTCAGTTTTGTAAGGTCTTGTTTATTAACTGTTGATCTTAGTGCTCCAGCTCTTGGAGTTCTGCTCAGGAAGTTGTCTCCTGTGCCAATAAGTTCAAGGCTATTTCTCACTTTGTCTTCTATTAAATTTAGTGTGTCTGGTTTTTTGTTGAGGTTTTGATCTACTTGGATTTTGGTTTTGTGCAGGGTGATAAATAGGAATCTTTTTGCATTCTTCTACATGCCGACATCCAGTTAGACCAGCACCATTTGTTAAAGATGCCTTCTTTTTTTCAATTGTATGATTTGGCTTTTTTGTCAAAAAACAAATTTCCATAGGTGTGCAAGTTTATTTCTGAGTGTTCAATTAAATTTCATTGACCAACCTCCCCGTTTCCTTATAAATAGCTAGCAGATATTTTTGTTTTGTTTTATTTTATTTATTTATTTATTTATTTATTTATTTATTTATTATTTTTACTACTACTGCTGTGCAGCACAGTAGTACAGCTTGAAGTCAGGGATTGTGATACCTTTAGTAGTTTTTAATTGTACAGAATTGTTTTAGCTATTCTTGTTTGGTTTTTTTTTCATATGAAGTTGAAAATTGTTCTTTCAAGGTATGTGAAGAATTGTGTTGGCATTGTGATAGGAATTGAATTGAATCTGTAGATTGCTTTTGGTAAAATGGCCATTTTTTTTTCTGTGTTAATCCTACTAATCCATGAGCATGGAAAATCTTCTATCTTCTGATATCTTCTTCAATTTATTTCTTCAGAGACTTGAAGTTCTTTGCCTTGCCTGGTTATAGTTACACCAAGATATTTTATGTTATTAGTGGCGATTGTGAAGAGTGTTTCCCCCTGTTTTCTTTCTCAGCCCTTCTAGCATTTATACATAGGAGGGCTACTGATTTTTAAAAGTTAATTTTGTATCTAGTCACTTTGCTGATGGTGTTTATCAGCTGTAGCAGTTATCTGATAGACTTTTGGTGGTCACTTATATACACTGTCCTATCATATGTGAATAGAGAAACTTTGACTATTTCTTTCCAGTTTGTATACTCTTGATCTCCTTTAGTTGTAGTATTGCTCTAGCTAGGACTTCAAATACTTTATTGAAGAGATACAGGGAGAGACGGCAGCCTTGTCTTGTCCCTGAGTTTATTTTGATATGGGCTATAGGCTTGCTGTATATTTCCTTTATTGTAAGTATGCAGCTTGTATCCCTGAACTCTCCAAGACATTAAATATGAAGGATGCTGGATTTTGTCAAAATCCATGTGGTTTTTTATTTCAGTTTGTTTATATGGTTAGTTCTGTTCATGTATTTTCATATATTGAACTACCACTGCATCCTTGAGATGAAGTCTAATTGATCATGATAGATGAGGTTTTTGATGTGTTCTTGGATTTGAGTATTTTATGGAGCATTTTTGCATCAATGTTGATAAAGAAAATTGGTCTGAAATTCTCTTTTGTTGGATCTTTGTATGGTTTAGGTATCAGGGTGATTTTGGACTTGGAGAATGAGTTTGGCAATGCTTCTTTTGTTTCTATTTTGTGAAATATTTTGACAAGCATTAGTATTAGCTCTTCTTTGAAAGTTTGGTAGAATTCTGCACTGAAGTCATCTGGTCCTGGGATTTTTTTTTTTTTTGGATTGGGAGACTTTTAATGACTGCTTTTATTTCCTTGGGGATTATAGGACTACTTAAATTGTTTACCTGAGTTTAATTTAACTCTGTTAAGTGGAGTCTAACAAGAAAAACCATCCATTTAGTTTAGATTTTCAAATTTTATGGAGTATAAGCTTTTGAAATAAGGCCCAATGATTCTTTGAATTTTCTCTGTCATTTGAAGTGTTCTACTTTTAATTTATGAATTTATTAATTTGGATATTGTCTTTCTGCCTTTTAGTTAGCTTTGTAAAGGATTTGTTTATCTTTTTGATATTTAAAACAAAACCAGCTCTTGGTTTCACTGATTCTTTGTGCCGCTTTCTTTACTTCAAATTTATTGATTTCATACCACAGTTTGATTATTTGCTGCCTAATACTCTTTGGCATTTTGCTTCTTTTTGTTCTAGAGTTTTTGCTGCTCAGTTGATAGTATAAGATCTCCCTAATTTCTTTATGAAAGTACCTAGTGCTATAAACTTTCTTCTTAGCACTGTTTGCATTTTGTTCCATAACCTTGAACATGTTGTACTTTTATTTTCATTGAGTTTTAGGAAGTCTTTAATTTCCTTCTTTAGTTCTTCCCTGATCCAGTGGTCATAGAGTAGAGAGTTGTTCTGTTTCTATGAGTATTTAGGCTTTTAAAAATCTTTCTGTTGTTGTCGAATTCTCAGTTAATCTATGATGATCTGATAAGGTACAGGGATTATTTCAATTTTCTTGTATTGGTTGAACCTTGCTTATTACCAACTATATGCTCAACCTTGGAGAAGGTTCCATGAAGTGCTGACAGGAAAGTGTATCCTTTTGTGTTTCAGCAATAAGTTCTCTAGATATCTGTTACGTCCATTGGATTCATGAAATGTATTAGTCTCAGTAGTTTTTCTAAAAACAAATGAGAATTGGACTGAGAAAAAAAAAATAGAAACAATCTTTTCCCAAGAGCCTCAGAAATTTAAAATAACTTGTGGTAACTTTAATAAAGCAAGTGAAAGACACATATAATGAAAACATTATGAAACTAAAAAACTGAAGAAGGTACAAAAAATGGAAAGATCTTTCATGAACATGAATTTATAAGATTTATATAGTGAAAGCGGCCATTCTACCAAAAGCAGTCTAAAGAGTCAATGAAATCCTCCCTAAAATCCTAAAACTATTCCTTACAGAATGGAAAAGAAGACAATTTTCAGCTTTATTTGGGAAACACAGCAAAACACAGAATAAGCACAAAAAATTTTCTTTAATAAAAGAACCACTGGTGGTCTCACCATCCCTGATCTCAAATTGTACACACACACATAGATTCAAACAATCACATACACATATACCTACGGACATCTGATTGCTGATGAAGACACCATAAATATACGCTGGAGAAGAGCAGTATCTTTTAAAAAATGTTAATCAAGCTTCATGGCTACATGTAGAATAATGGAAAAAGTGATGTACAAAACTCAACTCCAAATAAATGAAAGACCTCAATGTAACAAAACAAATAACAGCTTGTACTGCTATGAATTTGAGGTAATAGAAAATCTCATGCATTGATGGTGCAGTATAGGCACTATGGAATTAAGTATAACTGTTTTTTTTTTTTTTAGGAAGCTTGGAATAGATCTCACTCAAGGTCCAGGTATCTTTTTGGCATATACCTCAAGAACTCCACATCCCACTACTAAAACGGTGCTCATCCATTTTTTGTTGTTGTTGTTGTTGCTCTATTAACAATAGCAAAAATTGGAATCTGACAAGTTGTCCACCAATGGGTGAACAGATAAATAAAATGAAGAACATTTATACAACAGAATATTACACAGCTCTTAAACTATAAAAATAATAAAATTGTTAGGTAAATGTACGGAGACAGAGTAAAAAAAGTCATACGAAGTAAGGTAACTCAGAAGCAAGAAGACAAATGTAGTACATATTCACTTATATGCAGATGCTGGTTGTTCAGCCTTTGATAGACATGCACCACTCAATGTAACCGAGAGGTCAGGTATGAAGTTAGGCACTGCGGGGAGAGAAGGATCACCCTAGAACGAGGGAAGAAAATAGACAGTTATTGATAGGTGAGGTGGGGAGGATTGAAATCAGAGGATGAAACAGAGGGAGAGGGAAGAAGTGGTAACAGAGGGAATGTGGGCCAGGACAGCTAAAACAAAGGGCTGTTTGAGAGATACTTGAACACCCAATAATATAGAAGCTTCTAAAATGGAGAGAAGTCTAAATAGTATAGCCAAATAATATGAACACGATGCCACAACTATAGATCACTTTCCCTGCAACATCTAATGCCTCATGGGATCCTGCTTGAAGCCTGACACTACTTGATAGACCCTGAGATTGGTGCTGGGTTCCCTCTCCACCTGATTTGGGGAAACCCCGTATCCTGTAAAGAGCTTCACATAGGCCTCAGTGAGATTACAGGCCTAACCCTGTCCCAATAAGAAACCCATTCAGTATGCACCTGGTGTTTCCTGGAAATACCATCACCATGCTAATGGACTTCTTGGCACCTTAGCTTTAGACAAATATCTTTTCCCATACCTTTAACTATACCCAATGTTTTTCTCTACCCTCTACAGTTTTCCTAGGATAATGAAGTATTGCATTCCCCTTCTTATGATAGGAAGGCCCTGCTTCATGTAAATGAAGTATCCAAGGTACCCCTAGAAGAATTAATCTAACATAATCACCCCAAGACCTTCCCACTGCTCATGGTTTATAAATCCCTGTTTTATATGAATTAAAACGGGACACCACCATCTATTTCAACAAAGATCATCTGAGATTCATAATTGCCAGCTAGGCAGCCATACACTGCTGGGTGCTGAAAATGTTCACCATTCATCCATGTGTCAACATGGTCACTGATCTCATCTTTCTTGTGACGACTTTCTGCCCACCACAGTGCCCATCTGCGAAGGCAAATAGCTGGCTGTTCTCAAAGCAGCTATTTTGTATGTCTGAACCAAACCAGGCTCCTACCATTGTCTCTGTGTTTTGCAGCTCTGAGCCTCTATTACAGGCTGCTCTTGAAGCAGCCGCTGACTCATCCAAATCTGGCCAGGCCCTCATTGCTTCCTGGCTTGAGTTTCAGAGCCCTAAGCTCCTTTGAACCCTTTTGCACCCAGAAACTGATGTAGCCCTAACCTTCCAGAGGAGAGTACTGGCATAGGCCAGGCTCCAGCTGGATTCAGAAGGACAGTGCCTAAAATGAGTCATGTTAATTGAATTTTTGGCCAAAAGGCCCCATGGAAACTCCGAAGCAAACCAGACTATTGCTAAACCTATTGATTGTTCCCCATAAATGGACAGTAAGATTTTAGTGTTGTACAATTCATTCAACACACAGAAGTCAAGCTTGTGTCCACCTAGAACATTTACCCCTGCTGACTTGCTCGAAGGTACTATTTCCACTATACCAAAGGAGAAAGGTAAAAAAATAGCCCAGTTACAAACCCTTCAATCTACAATGGTGACCTAAGTACAAGATATAGTGTTGCAATAGTAGTTCAAAGGTATGGGGGTAACCAACCAATATACGACACATTTGACATTCCCGCCATGAAATAGAACACAGGCCCAACACTGCTAGTGTAGCAAAAAAAAAAAAAAAAAAAAAAAAAAAAAAAAAAAAAAAAAAAAAAAAAGATAGTCTACAGAGTTAAAGTAAATACAAATAACTGTTACTTAAAACATTGTAGCAATAAAATGACTCCTATGACATTCTGCTATACTGACAGATAAGTGCCTTGCTTAGCCATCATTAGAGAAGCATCTCTGGCAGCAGATGGGAACAAACAAAGAGACCCACAACCAGTCATTATGCAGAGTCCAAAACTTTCAAACACTGAGACCCAAAATGAATGTCTACATAAAACCTTTTTCTTCAGGGCTCAGAGAACTCTTCAGAGGAGAAATGGGAGGATACATATTATGAGAGCCACTGGGCTTCTATGTCATCAAGAAAAGGAGATCTTCTAGACAAAACTGAAGTAGACTTATAGAGACTGGCAGCATGCACAGAACCTACACAGGTCTAAGCAAGATGGAGTTTCAGAACTAAGAAGGATAGTAGACACAAGTCCCAATCCCAAACCCCAAAACTATCTCCAACAGATAAGCACTCACAAAGCAAAAATTGGTTTTCATTAGTGGACATTCACTGGCTGTTCAAACCACACACTTAGGGCAGGCCGCATGTGCAGCAGAAGATAGGCGAGAGAAAATGGACTTAATGATATCTGAGAGTTTGCTTTTCTAATAATGCTTTGTCTTGACTTAGTCTTCTCCTTACAGGTCTTTTGCTTGGATATTATGGGTTCCAGTTTTGTGTATTTATGAGACATCTGTGTGTGCAATTGTTTATGTCTCTCTTTCTATATATGTTTCTTGTGCTTTTTATTTCATTCTTTCTTGTTTTTTCAAATTCTTCATTTGTTTTGTCTTATTGTGGTTTGTTTGTTTTTATTTTATCATTTTTATTTTCCTTTTTATAGATCCTGCTTGTTTTCTAATCAGAATATATTGAGTGAAGAAAGTATCTATTTTCTATAGAAATACAACACAAGGGAGGCCAGAAGGTGGTAGTATGACTTATTCTAAAGAAGAAGACCTAACGACCAAGAATACAGTGAAATATTTCTTTGATCAGAACAATGTTGTGGTATAAATTCTTGAGTCAAGGGATTAAAGCAATGAAAAAAAAAAGAGAGCAAGAACTGCTTCTGTCTGGATATATTCAGTATAGCTGATTAGATGCTGTTCACACAGCAAAGGTGAACCTTGGTCATGTAGTGCACTCTCTAGAACAAAATGTCCTTAAAAACCTGTCATAAATATGCTTAGAGAAACCATATCATTCATATCTAGCAAATATCTTGGTTTCTCCGTAGAAGATACTCCAAGGAAAAAAGTAATGATTTCAGTTGCCTGGGTATAACTAAATCAAGTGAGTTACTATTCTTTTTTTTTTTATTCTTTTTATTTTTATTTTTTATTAATTTATTCTTGTTACATCTCAATGTTTATCCCATCCCTTGTATCCTCCCATTCCTCCATCCGCCCCCCCCCATTTTCCCATTATTCCCCTCCCCTATGACTGTTCCTGAGGGGGATTACCTCCCCCTGTGTAGGCTCATAGGGTATCAAGTCTCTTCTTGGTAACCTGCTGTCCTTCCTCTGAGTGCCACCAGGCCTCCCTCTCCAGGGGACATGGTCAAATATGAGGCACCAGAGTATGTGAGAAAGTCATATCCCACTCTCCACTCAACTGTGGAGAATGTTCTGACCATTGGCTAGATCTGGGAAGGGGTTTAAAGTTTACCTCCTGTATTGTCCTTGGCTGGTGCCTTAGTTTGAGCTGGACCCCTGGGCCCAAATCTACAAGTGAGTTACTATTCTATATCAACCATTGAAAGACTATTTTGTCAACTTGGCATCCGTACACATCACTGTAAACTCTACTGAACTGGTAAATAAGAACGACAAGAAGGCAATGGCTTTGATTACCACCATTCAGTACAAAAGGAAATCAAACACTTTCCCCAAAGAAGAGACAACACCCTTGAGTAATGTCTAGTCCTTTGTTCATTTATGTCTCATATCTAAAGCACTAAGGAAAAATGGTAAGGGTGAAATGTTCCAATAAATCCAACAATCCTTAAGATTCAGAATGTAATTTAAATGAAGATATTGAGTGATACTTATGCGTAATATGTATGCTCCATTTATCAATGATACTTTTCATTATGATATTAGCAGCCAGTAGTGATAATTTCAAGTAAGTATTTTTACTACGGCTGACAACTTCACTTTTATACTTGTGTACTGATTATTTTTTTCCTGAAAGTCTTCTTTCATTGAAAAGCTAGACAACAGTTTTACCTTAAAAATAAAGTATACGTTTAACTTGCTAGTCTATTGTGGTTTTACAGCAAGGGGTGGAATAACCTTTGGTGCTTACAATTTATTTTGTTCTCCTTGTTTTCTTAATATCTCCATTAGCTCATGAATAATTATCTACTAAAAGTATTATACAATAGTATAATTATTTTTCAATACTTTAATGGTGCTGAGTATGGAAAATTGAAGTTTGCTTCAAGGTGACCTTTTTGTTTTTAACATTCTCTTCATTAATACTATAGTACTTCTGTGTTTCTGGTGCTGCGAACTATTCTGGATTCAATTTGTATTTTACATGAGTTGGATTGGGATTTCAACAGCTTCTGAAAAGAGGTTTGATTTAATTTGGGCTCAAATGATACTTAACGATGAAATTTAGGAGATTAGCCATAGATTTTGTCATTACGAAGCCAATTTTTCTTTAAGAAAACTATATCCAGTATAAAACATTAAACTATATATTTACATTGCAATACTAAAATATTGGCAACATATTTTGGTTTATTTTTAAATTGCTGTGAAGTATTTTCTAAATTATAAATTCTGCTTGACCAAAAAGAAAAACACTGAGTAGCTCTTAACATTTAGCTTTAATTGCTCACTAGGATGAGTCTGGTCATGTCTGTGAGCTAGTCTTTTGACTATAGTAACACTAACATATTCCTGGATCTGATTTTTTTTTGTCATAATATAACAATAACTGTAAAGTTTGTTTTCATATCAATCTCACATACATACATACATACATAATTTTATACACTTTTGGAATTCTGTTGTTTTGTTATGTCATACTTAGCTTATCTCTTATTTAATGATGTATAAAATATTTTCTGATATTTATAATTCATTATTACACAGGTATTGAGAATACGTTCAAATTTTTTTAATTTTAAATGTGAAATTTAAGTGTCTTTTCTATTAAGTGAAAACGATTATGTTCCTTATTGAAACATTAAACTAAGTAAGGATGTCATCTATAATAATATGAGAAATTAGATTTTTAATTATCAAAGGTCAATATAATCAATTAGAAGTACTGAGGTTTAAGTTTTCCTTCAACATACACATACAGGAAGAAAACACTAACACTGAATACCTTGTGGAAAATGTACATATTCAAAAATATTACAAAAGTTATTAGACTTTATTGGTATTTTTGATATAGATAAAAACTGAAAGTAATAGGAAATAATACAAGTCCCTGGACAAACAAAATACATTTGAAAAATAGAACAAAATTACAGTAGTCAATAATAGTGACTTTGGAGAATACTATAAACATTCAACATGTAGCAGTGACATTAAAAATGATATACCATCTAATGAATTCTAGTAGAAATCCCATGCATTTATGGGCAACCTAGTCTTTCACAAGATTTTTACAAATACTCTAAACAATATTATAATGCAAAAAAAATGTGGTGGTCTTTCAAGAAACATGCATGGGCTACTTATATCAATGCCAATAGTAAATACAAAATAGGTTATAGATTTATAAGGAAAACTGTGAGTAGATAATACATATTCAGCATATCTATAGCTAATACCTTAATAGTGACAATATTATAGAAAACCACATTGCCTTAAAGAACACTTCAATGCACAGCAAAAAGAAAGTGAAGCAAAGCAAAGCAAAAAAAAAAAAAAAAAAAAAAATTAGTAGAATGAGAAAATTTAGGAGATAAAATGTGAGAATGTATTTGTATGCCTTCTATTTGACTGATGTTTAATTTCAAATTTTAATAATATATAATCATAAACATGATGTGAGCTTGTTTCTACAGCTATATTTCAATTCACTCAATTGCCTTGTCATAAAACACCAGAGTGGTTGAGATTTATTCTGGCATTTTACCCACTGAAACATTATGGTCTTATTATATTCTGCCCTTTCTTTCTCAGAAGCTCAACCAAAAGTCTAACAATTTTATCACAAGGTCCATCGTCCAATATATCCAAGACATTTATAAAAGACAACCACTCTAACTGTAAGCGTTATTCAGCTGCTCTGTGTTAACTTGACTCCTATTTAGGCTTCAGGCCTTAAGGCCAGAATGCTTTCATGCAGAAAAGAAACCATCCTTTGAAATCATGTTCACAAAGCATTAAAAATGGCCAAACTTTAGTGAACCCCATAAAATCAATGAACCCTGCTGCTTCCTTAGTTTAGAGAGTGTTACTACCTTTGGTCAGTGCTGGTTTCCTTCTGCTGAGGAGATGAAGACTCAGTAAGGTAGCCTGGCCTGTCTTGGTTTCACTCTTGCAGCAAGAGACCTTCTCTTGATATCGGGCATGCTGACATACCTTGTACTTGTTAGCCATCACTCTTAAGGACTACAGAGCTTTGCTCCAGTATTCTTTTACGCTGAAAATTCAGGATTCCTAATGCTCTCAGGTTTTTCCTTTCCAAGAAAAAACAGTAAAATCCTTTCTTCAGCTTAAAAGGCTCATGGTTTAGCTAGATGGCATAAAAATATTAAATGATGACTATGTTTTGCTGTATAGTTAAAATTAATCTACTCTCCATGGAGTTCTCTATAAAGAAAAAGAAATCATAGCTTATTTACCTATGATACTTAAATTTGCATAATGGCTATGAATATTGTGATTCTTCTATCTTTGTCTCATCAAACAGACATTGTTATGGCATTCTCCCATAGGAAGGCATTTTAGTGACATAATTTGGAAAAGGGACTACATTGAACTAAGGTGCAGCCTCTTGCTATAACTTTTTAATATTAGTTATTGTTGTTAAGTTATTACTCTCTTTGATTTACAAATAAAAATTGTCTTTAGTATGGTTTGAAAAATGCAGGAGAGGCATTCTTCATCTTAATATTTGATTAAATCTCAAAAGCTCTGCATATATTAAAGATACTCTAAGTCAAAAATATATTTAAAACTTTGGTCAATCATAGGTTGAACTACTATATATTATAGACCTTCTATAGTACTAGGTGACTTTGATATTAAGCATTTATAGAGCATTGACTAATACTCTTTATCAGTAAGGGACAGTATGGTAATTGTAATAATCCATTTTGAGTACTTCCTTTTTATTCTTTTTTCTAATCTTCCAGAAAAAATTTTGGTAGGCTGTCATTTATTGCTTGGGCTTTCACATCCTAATTTTATTTTTTCAAATATATTAAAGATGGCCCTATTATAAATCACAACTGGTAAATTCAGTATCTTCTTTCTTCGTGAATCTCATTCTTTGGTTAGTAATTTCAGCTCATTTTCATCCATCATAGGTTCCATAATTTTTAAAAGATTTAATTTTATGTGTCTGGCAAATGTGTCTGAAAAAATGTTTTGAGAACTCATTTTGCAGAATATTATTAGGAGTTGCTTATTCACCAAAAAGCTTGAGAGATTACTCACACAGAGCCTCATAGATTTCAGGGTGGAATCAGAATACACCTCCTGTCATTTGTGAGTAGGCAGCAAGGAAGCAAACCTTTAGAGATGTAATTATTTTTCTTGTTAATTCTTATCAGAACCAATGCTGACAAAATATGCATGGTAATGAATCCCATGATTTTACTTTTGTTAGGAACATTAGTCCAATAAAAGTGGAACATATCAAAAGTGTTACCTTATATAAGTGCCTTCAATCTGAGTTCCTATTTTGCCCAATTTTATCTTCTGTTAATGACAAACTCATGGCTTATTTACAATTGAAGTTCATATTAGCAAGAGCAATAACTAATTACACATGTTATTAGATTAGGGCTCTTGTTTTCTGTTCAAAAAAATTACTTGTTCCATGATCTCACCACGGTCTATTTGCTGATTATTAGTTTATTCTCAATAACAGTGTCAAATAGCAAGTCTTTACTTACTTCCTCTCTATTAGAAGTTATTTTAATTCTATGTCTTTCCCATAAGCAGTACTTTTACATTTTATTGATAATAGATTTTCCTGCATATAATATATTGTTTTTACAGTTTTCCCCAACAACAGTTGTATATTTTAATTCAGATCATAAATATTGTATTGAGTTCAAAGATATAGCTTTTATCACAGATTCTTTGTTACTTGATTTCTATGATTTTTGTTGAAGGTTTAATCATAGTATCTCACCTTTTGAATCAAGAGACACATATCTCTATAATCTACTATATTAACATACTTTCCATAATTCTTTTTAAAAATTAAAAAATTGCCAGGCACAGAGGCTTACATATTTAATCCCAGCACTCAGGACACAGAAGCAGGCAGATATCTGTGCGCTTGAGGTCAGTTTGGTCTACAAAGAGAGTTCTAGGACTGCCAGGGTTATTACATAGAGAAACTCTATCTCAAAAAAAAAAAAAATAACCAAAGCAAAACAAAAGAAACAACAACAAACAACACCCCCCCAATTAAAAACAAATAAAATTTACTTGCTTGCAGGTCCAGGAATCATGCACGGTCCTGAGCTCTCAGTGCTCTCACACTGTATTTTCTGCCTACTTAAGGGAGGGCCTACATCTCCAGGCCCACTATGGCCATCTGGTCCAGGAGTCATGCATGGTTTAGGGCCCCCACAGCAGCATGGCACTTTCTTCCTACTCAGGCACAGGTCTGCAGATCCAGGGACACTCTGCTTCAGCGAGGCAACCTCAGATTCCTTCTACTTCCTTGAGGACAGCTCCTGGATACCAGAGTCAGCATCCCAATACCAACCCAGAGTTCTAATGCTCCTCATGTAGAAACCAGCTGGATAGTAGGAGCATACAGCATCCTTGGGGTAAGAGGAAGGATCCCAGCTGAATCTGATTACTGGGATAACAGTGCCTACTTGGATAGGAAACAGATGTGCAGCTAAATCAGAATCTGTAACACCAGAACTTGTTTGCATGGCTGATTCTTTAAGGTCAATGCCTGCTCATGATAAGCATGATCTATATGACCCATCTGGGATACAGCCATTAGATGGGTAAGCTGTATGAGGGACCCAAGCCCCATTTCTGCCATCCCAAGGAGGCCTGGGATCGAGCAATAATCAATTTAGAGCTCTCTCCCTTCTAACTCCTGATCTGCCTGACACACTTGGGAGAAGGCTAGCAGAGGTGAGCTGTACTCTGACCCACATCTTCTATCCGTCATCCCAAGAAGCCTGTGGGGGACCACAAGCAACATTCAGCTTAGAGAGCTCTCTGCCTATTCCCAAACTGCCTGACAATTAAAGAGCACTAGTGTACTAACACCAAAGACCAAAATATAGCTACAGGTCAGCATAAGAACGGGAGTAACAAAACCCAAGACCATATTATATTATTGCAACCAGCTAGCCTACTACAGCAAGGACTGGAGATACTACCACACCTGAAGTACAAGAAAACAGTCTTCAATCTGAGGTTGTGAAAATTATAGAAGCATTAAAGGAATAAAATAAATCCCTCAAAGAACTACAGAAAATTACAATCATCAGGTGAAGGAATTGAATAAATCCCTTAAAGAAATACAGGAAAATATAATCAAATAGGGGAAGGAGATGAATAAAACTGCTCAAGACCTGAAAATGGAAATAGAAACAATAAAGAAAGCCCAATCCAAGACAATCCTAAAGATGGAAAACCTACAGAAGAGAACAAAAACTAAAAGACAGAAGCATCACCAGGAAAATACAAGAGGTGGAAGAAAGAATCTAAGGTATAGAAGATACGATGGAAGAGACTGATACATCAGTCAAAGAAAGTGCTAAATCTAAAAAGTTCCTGACACAAAACATCCAAGAAATCTGGGACATTATATAAAAAATAATCAACCTGAGAATAATAGTAGAAGAAGGAGAAGATTCCCAACTCCAACGCCCAGAAAAAAGTTCCCCAGCCTAATGAAAGAGATGCCTATAAACATACAAGAAACTTGCAGAACACTACATAGATTGGATGAGAAAAGAAAAATCTCAAGATATATAATAATCAAGACACATATAAGGGCAAACGTATCAGAATTACCCCTGACTTCTCACCAGAAACTCTAAAGCCGGAAGGTTCTGAGCAGCTATTTTACAGACACTAAGAGACCACAGATGCCAGCACTGACTACTATACTCAGCAAAATTTTTATCACCAGAAAAGTGGAAATAGGATATTCCATGACAAAAAGAAATTTAAACAATACCTATCCAGAAATCCAGGTAAAACCCACAGGAAAAATAATCCCACATCAGCTAAACCAAAAGGAGGGACCCACATGAACACATTCTACCAATACTAACATCAAAATGACAGAAATAAACAAACAGTAGTCATTAATATTTTTCAACATCAATGGCCTCAATTCCACAATAAAAAGACAGAGATTAACAGAATGGATGCCAAAAGTACCCACCATTATGCTGCATACAAGAAATACACTTCAGCCATAAAGATAAGCATTACCTCAGAGTAAAGGGCTAGGAAAAGCTTTTCCAAGCTAATGGTCCCAAAAAGCAAGCTGGAGTAACCATCCTAGCATCTAATCAAATAGACATTCAACCAAAATTAATCAAAAGAGAGAGGGAAGGCACTTTATACTCATCAAAGGAAAAATACACCAAGATGATGTCTCAATTCTCAACATCTATGGCTCAAATGCAAGGGCTCCAATATTTGTAAAAGAAAAATAACTAAAGCTTAAATCATACTCCAAACCTTTCAACACCCCACTCTTACTGATGGACAGATTAATGAGACAAAAACTAAATGGAGAAATAATGAAACTAATAGACATCATGAGTCAATGGACCTAACAGATATCTACAGAACATTCAATCCAAACACAAAACAATATACCTTCTTTTCATCACCTCATGGAACTTTCTCCAATATTGACCATATACTCGGTCACAAAGCAAGCCTCAAAATATAGAAGAAGATTGAAATAACCCTTTGTATCTTCTCAGACCACCATAGTTTAAAGCTGCAACTCAACAATAGAAACAACGGATATCTTACAAACTTATGGAAACTGAACAACCCTACTAAATGACCACTCTGATGGGGATGAAATAAAGAAAAAAAAATGACTTCCTAGAATTCAATGAAAAGAAAGGCATAACATACCCAAACTTATGGGATACAATGAAAACAGTGCTAAGGAAAGGTCATAGCACTAAGTGCCTTCATAAAGAAACTGGAGAGATCTCATACTATAGCAATTTAAGAGGAAATCTTAAAGCTCAGCCACAAAAAGAAGCAAATATACCAAAGAGAAGTGGATGATAGGAAATCATCAAATTCGTGGATGAAATAAACAAATTAGAAACAAAAATAATAATCCTAGAATCAATAAAACCAAGAGCTAGTTCTTTGAGAAAATCAACAAGATAAACAAATCCCTAGCCAAACTCATTAAAGGCATAGGGAGAGTATCCAAATTAACAAAATCAGAAACAAAAAGGAAGCTATAACAATAGACATGGAGGAAATCCAATAAATATAGTGGTTTACCCCAAAGGCCTGTATTACACTAAATTGGAAAATCTAAATGAAACGAAAGTTTTCTTGATATATTTCACTTACCAAAGTTAAATAAAGACCAGGTAAACAGTTTAAATAGCTCTGTAACCATTAAGGAAATAGAAGCATTTATCAAAATTATTCTAACCATAAAAGGCCCAGGGCCAGATGGTTTTAGTATAGAATTCTACCAGACATTCAGAAAAGAGCTAATACCAATACTTCCTAAAGCATTCCACAAAACCAAAACAGAGGGAACATTGCCAAACCCATTCTATGAAACCAGAATCATCCTGCTATGTAAACCTCACAAAGATTCAACAAAGAGAATTTCAGAGCAAATTTTCTCATGAACATTGATGCAAACATACTCAACAAACTACTCACAAAACTAATCCAAGCACACATCAATTATATCATCCACCATGAAAAAGTAGGCTTCATCCCAGGGATACATGCATGGTTCATCATATGAAAATCTACCACTACAATCCACCATATAAACAAACTGAAAGAAAGCAAAACACATGATCATCTCATTAGATGCTGAAAATGCTTTTGATAAAATTCAATACCCCTTCATATCTTGGAGAAATCAGGGACATTTTCCATAACTAAACATTGTAAAGGCTATACACAGCAAGCATCCAGCCAAAATGAAATTAAATGGAGGAAAACTCAAAGCAACTCCACTAAAATCAGACACAAGACAAGGATGACCATTCTCTCCATATATCAATATAGTACTTGAAATTCTAGCTAGAACATTAAGACAACTAAAGCAGACCAAGGAGATATAAATCAGAAAAGAAGTCAGAGTATCACTATTTGCAGATTATATGAGAATACACATAAGTGACCCTCAAAATTCCATCAGAGAACTCCTACAGCAGATAATCACCTTAAGCAATGTAGCCATATATAAGATTAATTTTAAAAAGTCAGAAGCTCAATTGTGTACAAATGTCTAATGGGCTGAGAAAGAAATTAGTGAAACTACATCCTTCACAATAGCCACAAATAATATAAAGTGTCTTTGTGTAACTCTAAGCCAGCAAGCCAAAGCCCTGTATGACAAGAATTTCAAGTCTCTGTAGAAAGAAGCTAAAGAAGATATCAGAAGATGGAAAGATGACCATGCACATAAAAAGCCATCTTACCAAAAACAATTCACACAATTCCCATAAAGTACACATTCAATGCAATTCCCATAAAAATACCAATACAAATCTTGCCGACCTTGAAAGAGCAATTCTAAATTTCATATGGCAAAACAAAATAAAAAACAAAATATTGCAAAGCTAAAACAATTCTATACAATAATAGAATTTCTAAAGGAATTTCTATCCCAGACTTTATATATCACAGAGCAATAGCAATAAGAACTGCATGGCACTTATAGAGAAATAGACTTGTTGATCAATGGAATTTTAAAAACCACAGAAATAAACCCAAACACCTACAGATACTTGAGTTTTTACAATAGAGCCAAAACCATACAATGAAAAAATAAAACAAGTTCAACAAATGGTTCTAGTGTAACTGGATGTAGAAAAAATGCAAATAGGTACATATTTATTACCTTGCACAAAACTCAAGGCTCAGTGGATCAATGACCTTAACAATACCAGATACACTAAACCTATTAGAAGAGAAAGTGGGGAAGAGTCTTGAATTCATTAGCACAGGAGACAACTTCCTGAACAGAACATCAACAGCTCAGGCCCTAAGATCAACAATTAATAAATGGGATCTCTTTAAACTGCAATCCTTCTGTAAGGCAAAGTTCACTATCAATAGAACAAAATAACAGCTCAGATATTGGGAAATGGTCTTTACCAATCCTACATTTGGCAAAGAGCTAATATCCAAAATACACACACACACACACACACAAACCTCAAGAAATTAAATACCAATAAACAAATAAACTAATTTAAAAAATGCAGCACAGGGCTAAACAGAATTCTTAACAGAGGAATTTCAAATGGCTGAGAAATATTTAAAGAAATGCTCAATACCCTTAGTTGTCAGGAAAATACAAATCAAAATGACTCTTAGATTCTATGTTACACCAGTCAGTGTAGGCTTAGCTTTTCAAAACCTACTTTAGTTAGGGTTCTTAAAGACTTCATTCTCTCTTCTAACCCATAATAATGTAAAAGTGTCTTGCCATTGTCCATGTGTTCTAATTATACTACTTCCAACCATCACATGCCTTTTCATGTGTCAGCTCCCAGCAAAACATCACATGTTCTCTCACAAGACACCTTCCAGCAAAACGCCACTTGACACAAATGGGTCTTCAGAAAAACCAGGAAAATTCATTCCATATTACCCTATTAAAAAAGTATTTTTCTCTAACATTAACAATTTGCACATAATATAAATGATTATGATAACCATAAAACTAGAATTTACGTCACATTTTAAATAAGCGACTTTTGTGCAATGTATCAAGCAATAGTTAAGAAGACAATGTTAAATTTTTGTCAACGAACAACAGTCAAACAAAATAACCTTAAATTTTTATCAAGATACATTAGTTAAACAAAATAATCTTACATTTCTATCATATACATAAGTCCACTTTATTAATTTTTATTCTATTATCATTATTATTATTATTACCATTATTATTATCTTTCCTCTCTTTTTCACCATCATTAGATAAGAGAAAAAGAAAAGGAAAATAAAGGAGAGACATCCATGATTTAAACTTTATTTTGTTTCCTCCCTGACTATAACTAGTAACCAATAACCAATCACTTAACTCCGCAGATGATGAAAAACAACCATAACACACCACAGGACCAAAAATATCCTCCCCATATTTTGAGAATGGGAGAGTCATGTCCTTAAAATTACTTGTCTAGATGCAAAGATATCTTTTGGGTACACTATGAAAGTCAGGATATTGACCAAATCCCGTGAAGCTAGCTGTACCTTTTTTTCTGTTCAGTATCCATGTTATATGTATAGTCTCTTTTTTTTCTGCCTAGGATCTGTGGTGTCCAGTCTCTGTGTTATTGATCATTTGGACTAGCCATTTTGAACTTGATTTTCCTGCATATTTTGGAGAAATCAGTAACTGAGACAGTCTGTGAGAGTGAATCACCTGAGCTATTTGCTTTGTGAAGCCATTCATGTGTCAGTTGATAAGAGGTTTTCCCTGGTCATACTTAATCGTTAAAAGTTTTGTTGGTAAACATATTTTCATTGCCTGTATATACATAAGCATACCCATCTCCCCACTTAAAATTATGTGCACATCCATATAGTATATTGGTTGGCCTAATTCCTCAGTTTTTCTGATAACTCAGTTATTCTCAGCTGCTGTTGTTCCTTTTTTCAACAACATTAAGAAATTTTAGAGTTAACAAAGCATTATTTAGTCTGTGTCTGGGGGGAGGGTTTACTCTTCCTTTTTATTTACTAAGCATCTTTTTAAAGGTATGATTGTCTCTTTCTACAACTGCTTGGTCTGTAGGATTTTTTTTTTTAGTGTACCATAATATGCTTTGAATTATAATATGCAAAGGTTTTTTTCATCTTATTGGATACATATGAAGGAGGATTATCAGTCTTAAATGATGCAAGTATACCCATAATCACCACTATTTCTAATATGTTTGTAATTAAAAAAACAGCCTTTTCAGAACTTAAAGCAATTTTCCATTGAAATTGAAACACTGAGTATGTGTCAATCGTATGGTGTATGCACCTTTGTTTTCCAATCTGCAAAATGAAAATATCCATCTGCCAGATGTCATTTCTTTTGGTACACTTATGGTTACTACCAGTAGATAATGGAGTTTGGTTGTATAGAGAACACATAAGATATTACAAAATTATTTCTTTGGCTTGTTGCAAAGTGATAGAAATTATTTTCTTTAAGCCTTTATCATTAAGATGATACTTCTCATTTTAAGGCTTCTAACACATTTCCTATTAGTAGTTGGTCAATTTCCTAATTTCCTTGTAACAGTGGACCTGGACAAACCGTATGAGACCAAATATGAGTAATATATTATGAATAATTTCTACTTCTTATGATCTGTTGCAATTTCATAATTAACAAGGTGAACTCTGGGGTATCAGGAATAACTTCAACCGTCGGTATATGCAAAGCAACTCTTTTTGCATATAAAGAATCAGTAGTAATATTAAGAGATTTAGGAAAATGTAATAATTCTACAAGGATTATGTAAAATTCTGATATTTGTCCTTAGGTATATCGACTTTTGACCACCTTGATTATTCTGTCTGACTTAAAACTAACTATCCCCATCTTGTTCGCATTGATATAGATGTTTGTGCCAATGGCATTGGTGTTTCTTTACAATATATGAAAGAATCCAATTAGATCTTTTTATAAATGGTGTATGTTTGCTTTTTAGATATTTGTCTTTATAGTCTCCCAATTACTTACTACAAGATCTTTGCCAGTCTTCATTGATGACCCAAATGGCATAATCTCTGCATTAGTAACAGGTACTATAATTCAGCTAGATTTGTTCCTAAACATAGATGTAATCTTTCTTCTATCTTTTATAATTAATTCAGAAATCTTTTCCACATATATCTTCAAGTGTTTACTTTATGAAAATCTATTCCATAATACTATCTTCCATTTACATTGAGGCCTGGAAGGAGATTCAGTTCAAGTCAAAATGATCAAAATATTATCATGTTTATCATCAGTCCAGTCCACATATGCATCTTGCATTCTTTGTTCTATAAGAGTTAATTCTCTTTCTGCTCCAGCTGCTAGACTTCCTGGACTGTTTAAATTTGAATCTCCTTGTAATGTTTGAAACAAATGAGTTAACTCAGAACTACTTAATCAAATTGTAGACCTCACCAAGTTAGTATTTCCCACTCATCTTTAAAAATCATTAAGAATTTGCAAATCTGTCCCTAGGGATGTGTTTTTGTGGGTTTTTTTTTTTTTGTTTTTGTTTTGTTTTGTTTTGTTTTGTTTTGTTTTTGTAGTTGATTTTTTTATTATTATCTGATTTTTTTAACTCAAAAATCTAAGCGAATCTCCTCTTCATATATATATATATATATATATATATATATATATATATATATATATATATATATATATATATTTTTTTTTTTTTTTTTTTTTCTGGAGCAATCTGTAACCCTTGCATGGCAGGATTCCTTGTTTTTTATTAAACATTTTTCTCTGAAGTAGCTTCATCAGAATCAGCCAACAAAATAACATTCATGTAATGATAAATGATAGATTGAGAAAAGTGCCTATGAATTATTTCTAATTGTTGTCACACAAAATATTGGCATAAAGTTGGACTACATAACATTCACTATGGAAGTACCTTATCTTTTTATTGGACCACTGTTGTTCAGAGTAGCTACAGAGAAAGCAAACCTTTCCCTATCCTGCTCATACAATGGTATTGTGAATAAAGCACCCTTTCAATTCAGTTATTATTACAGGCTATGATGTTGGCAACAAAGAAAGTAAAGTAAGTCCAGGATGTAAAGGACCCATTGGTTGAATTACTCTATTTACTATTCTTAAATCTGCTATCATCTTCCATTTTCCCTGATTTATTTTTCACAACAAACACAGGAGTATTGCATGGGCTGGTGCACTCTTCTATATATTGAACCACCAGCTGTTCTTGTACAAGTTTTTGAAGTGCCAACAATTTTTATTTTGTTATTGGCCACTGCTCTTGCCACACAGCCTTATTTGATAACCATTAAGGGCAAGGGTGTTGGTATATCAAGAGTGGCTTCTTTTATAAATTAGAATAATCAATCCCTATGATGTCCTGTGATTGGACAAAGGGCAAAACTTTTGATTGCTCTCAATCAATCACCAATATCAATACCTTCCCCCAGAAGCATCTACCAATCACTCCTAATTTCCTCATTTGTTGTTTTTGAAATTTCAGGAATATTAAGTTTAGTACCTCATTCTTGTAAAAGATCCCTTCTCCATAAATGTATGGGCCATTCAGGCATATAAAGTCTCAACTTCCCTGATGGAATTTCTGGTCCCATACAGTTATTCCATTGGATACTTTGTCTTATTTATGATAATTTGCTGATTTTTGTAAACTGTGAGCTAACCTGTTGAAGTGGCCAATCTGGATCCTAAGACTTTTGTGAAAGTATACTAACATCAGCTTCTGTATCCACCAAACCTTCTATTTCAGTATCATTTCTTTATATCATTAATTTCGGTCTCTGATAATTAACCACTGTTTTCTAGAACACACATCTTCCAGTACTGTCAAATTCACCTGTTCTTTCTACTGGAGCAACTTTGCCGTTGATGTATGGAAACCGTAACAGCTGAGCAATTCTATCCCCTGAATTAATTTGCATCTCCTATTTCACATATGCTATGATTTTGATTTCTTCCTTGCAATTCTCATCAACAATAATTCCTTGAGAAGTTTATATACTTCTTCCCTTCCTTCAATGAAGGAAAAGGGCCAGAAACACCAGTGGTTACCTTGAACATACACTTTGGGGGCTAATGTAAGAGATGTATATGTGGCCAGATCTGCCACTTAAAATCTGATGGATGAGTGGACTAGCTTCCATGTCCTTTGAGCTGGTCCCAGCACTGCTTGCATCCAGATGAGAACATTTTTAACTCTGCTGTGGCTAGGTTGCTTTAGGGTTAGGCTGGAGGTTGAGGGCCCTAGGCTAAGCCTCTCCTGGGGAGAGGAAAATGAGTTTTCCACAGAAGTGTCACAGCAGTAACAATGGAAACAGTGGCAATGGAAACAGGCCCTGTAGTGCTTCATGGGGTAATCACCAAGCTATAGGCAGTGGTAGATCAGGCCTCAGCAGCTGCAAAGGTAGTTCAACCATTGCTGCCTGACCACTGGTCCTCCAGCAGCTATTCTCCCTAGAGTAAATGGAGTCTCAGACAGTAATAGTGGAGGAATGGCAAGCAAGAAAGCATGAGCCCTACCCCAGCACAAACATGTGTACCCCTTGCAAGCCATCCAGATTTTATTTATAAACATTGAGCAATCGGTAGGGTTTTTGGGGATGAATGTGTCTGATTCACTAGGGCTAAGGGAACCAGGATACTTGATCTACATACAATGATAAAATAGCTCCATGGAAGTAGGGGCTTCCATCACAAGAAGCAGAAAACAATACTTATGTGTGAAGTGATGACTTCTAGATACACTTAAAGGTCATTTGCTGGAAGCTAGAACCTCAGCATAGGGTGGGGTACTTCCTTGAATTTCCTGTTTGTTGAAGTTCCTTAGGAAAAGGTTGGGTCTGTGATCTTCCCTGGGGGCTATGTGATGTTCCTTACAAAACCTGACATTACCACATCAGATGGAGTGAGAACCCCACTAAGGAAAGGAAGTCCTCCACCTTCTTAGACCAAATGAGAAATGACTATCCAGAGAAGTCAGAATTCAACCTTATCCACCAGAGTCCCACACAGATCCAAAGCTGCACTTCCTTCTGCAACACATATAAGATTAGAAAAACTTAGTTGTTTGTTTGGTTTGCTTGATTGGAACCACCTGCCTGACCAAAAGAAGACAGCTTGTATTGTTTGCTGCTGGGTCTTGAGCTGACATTCCCCTCTGTTCACTTCCCTCTTGCCATGTCTCTCTTGAAACTACAATTTTGGGATAGTGGGAGACTTTATTTATTTATTTGTGTGTTTATTATAATTTATTCATCAATTACTATCCCCTCTCTTGTATCTTCCCGTTCCCACCTTCCTTCCCTCTTCCCACCTATTCTGGTCCCCTAAACTTCTGACAAGGGTGAGTCCCCTAGCTCTCTGACAGGGATCAGGGGCAAGGGTGGTTCCTCCCCCACCATCTGATGACAGCGTATTAGGTCTCATCTAGATAGCCTGCAACCCTTTCCTCTGTGTGCCCAAAGGGCCTCCCTTACAAGAGAAAGTGATCAAATGGATGGTAACAGAGTTCATGTCCCCTCTCCCTCCACAACTCTGGATAAAAATGGACCTACAATTTTTAGACCAATGTTTGCCCTTTCCACAGAGGCTATTGGAAGCTTTTATGTTCCATTGCAGCCAGAACCTGCTTATTCTCTTCTGTGAATGCCATTTTCTCCAGATATTTTTTGCTCTGATCTTCTAGCCTTGTGGTTTCTTTGGAAATAACCAAATTCACAACAATTAAAGCACCAAGCACTTTTATTCTTGAGATTTCTAACTATGGCTTACCCTATAATATTGGCATGATGCTCCTAAGAGCCTATTGTTGTTTTGGGGGCTACTCATGCTTTCAATGGTCTAATTGCTCTTTTATATTCAGTATTTGCATTTTCAAATGCCAAGATCTTTATCAATGACTTTCGTTCCAGGGTGTGATATGGCTCTATTTATAGCTGAGCCCAAACTCTGTAAGAAGTTGGAAAAGGCTTCTGCAGGGCTCTGCATTACCTTAGTAAATGAGATGGATTTTTCCCAGCACCTCAGCCATATCGCAAGCACTTAATGCTGCAACATGACACTGTTCAATTATGACATTGTCAGATTGGATTTGTTCTTGTTGGTCAGCATAGCACCTATCACCAAGCAGTTGGTCTTTAGCAACATTTATCCCCCGTGCTGTATCACATTGCTCTGTGTTCATGACTTTGTGCCTCTACCAAGGCAGCCATTGTAATTGCTGACCAGCTTCTAGCACAGCTGACACCAGTTACTTAACATTTCTTTAAGAAATGGAGAATGCAAGCCATGTATTCAAAAACCTCTTTAAAATGATTTAGATCTAGTATTTCTATTGGACGTCATGTCAACTCATTATAAGCATGACCACCATGTTAGCAGGCATATGCTAGACAAAGCCTGGGAAAACTCATGTTGCCTGTATAGTCCAAACAACTTGTCTGGTGGTGCACTTGGCTCCAAACTAACCAGTTGTGCCTCTACAGCCTCCCACTGGCTTTCTTTTGCTATCCAAGCACTTCAACCTCTATTTGTAAACTTTCTTAGTGCATATCCAACTCTGCAATCCTTTGTAAAACAAAAGAATTCAGTGAGCCATCTGATTGTTCAGCTTCCCCCCACCCCCGCCATTTTTTTTCAGAATGAGTTATATGAAGATTATGAGGCAAAACCAGAAAACTCCACATGGGAGCACTACCTTGCCATGCCACCAAGGAAGAGAACACGATCACTCCTGATCAGACTTGATGAACTGGGGTGGATGGAAAGGGGGTTTGCCTCTTCTGAGGAATAGAGGAGGAGTGTAGGGATATGGAGAGAGGTTGGGACTGAGACTCAAGGAGAGATGGGTTATTAACAGGATGTAAAGTGAATAAATAAAAAATTACCTGCTTATATCTACTTACATGAACTCTTAATAATTAAATTACTCTCCTGGTTTTCATAATAATCATTAATTATACTTTAATATACTATTCATAACTCTTAAAAGTATAATTAATATACTTTAATATAATTTTCCTAATTCTTTTTAAGTGTAATTAATGCTTATTATGAAAATATGTAAATAAGTATTAACAGTTCATATAAGTAGATATAAAGAGGTAAATTTTTAAAAAACTAAAATATGCTTTGAACCTAATTTAGTTAGCAAATGATTCTGAGCAGATATTTGAAGGAATAAATGACTTACGTATCATGACAGTCAAAGAAGCAGTACAGAGCCCAACAAAAATGGTGTTAGACTATAGATTTTGTCTTCAGTGGGTAGCCCAGCTTTACTTACATCTTGCAGTGATGCTCTTAAGAACATACAATCTCAAGACACAAAACTCCTCCAAACACTGTCTTTTTGCAAATTAATTTGTACTATATTTAAATATTCCTATGTTATTATTTGGAAACTTATTTTCAATGGAACTCTGTGAAAGTGGGTTTATGAGGATCATGACTATTGGGAGGAGCATACATGATTATTGGGAGGAGCATAAAACTTAGATAAAAAAAAAGTAATGAAAATAGCAGATATTTTGATTTTCTATCATACAGCATACCTGAGTGAACCGGAAATGAGGTTAGTATTTAAAAATTAAAGAAATGACTGAGATAGTTTACTGACTGAACAGTTACCCAACACTCTCTAAACACTGGAGCATCATCTTCAGACTTCTAGCCCAATATATCTGACAGACATATTTGCAAAGCAAGAACTATTGAGGACTTGCTTACCCTGTCTTGGCAGAGTTCGGCCATTAATTCTCCCTGCATCTAAGCTTCCACAGTTTTAGGAATAATTCTTTCTGTGGCAGAAATGAGAACATTTTGCCCAGTGACTGGTATGCCACATTTGAAGCTAACTCCATAAGGAGGTTCTTTGATGCTCATCATAATCTTTGAAGTAGGCGGGGTTTTGCACAGAGTTAACTTGTCTTGTTGTTAAAGAATCTTTAGAATAATAAACGAATCTTTAAATGCCATATTCTATAGGTCTCTGTGGCCTTTTAAGACCTTATTTAACTATTTTACCTTATATATTTATAGGATCATATCTATCTGCTAGACCTAGGATATATATTCTTCTGATAAAAATAGACTAGTATTTGACATGACCACGATTTGTTCTATTAACAATTAGATTGTATTACTTAATTATCCTCAGTAGGATGTAGCACCACTTTCAATGTATTGGAAGTAAACCTTGTATTATAATTGAGTTGGATGGGTATAATACCTCATATTAGAATAGGAATATATATGTGTGTGTGTGTGTGTGTGTGTGTGTGTGTGTGTGTGTGTGTGTGTGTGTTTGAAGAATATTCTTAGATTTGAATTCTGTACTAATGTTTCAGAATTACATTTATTTTGCATCAATATATAAAATTCTATACAAATGAATTAAAAATAACCTTATTTGTGAGTAACAATTAAGGCCTTGAGTTGAGTAGATTCAATAATCTACATTTTGTTCTATCTTCCCTCTATATTTCTATATCCTATTTTCTTTCTTTTTAGCTCCTATGTCCTTATCTATGAAATAAAGATAAAGGAAAAGAGAGATGTCCCTGAATCTAACCTAGTTTTCTCTCTGTATAAGACAAATAATAACTTATAATTAACTCCTGATGAAAGTAAGCATCTGTGGACCAATACAGCAGACAGAAACCTACCCAACCCCCCTTAGAGGGAATGGGATGTGGTTCTCTTAAGGTTTCTTCAGGCTGATTTTGGACTAATAATACCTTTAGAGGACCCTCCAAAAATTGGAGAAAATGGTTAAGCAAGCCATGTATGGCATTTGTGGTCCATTTTCTAAATGTTGAGAATTCCAGTTTTAATAGGAGTCCTGTGTGGAACCGTCAGAAATTCTGGGCCAAATAGGATCAGAAGCTTTCTACAACACTGTCTTGGAAGCTGTCCTGTTCTGATGGGTAACAGCAACTGAGGTGCATTTTGAAATTACTTTTTAATACATTGCTAGTTAATCCTAATAGTCATTTCCAACCCAATACAACAGGAATTGAAGATTTTATTTATTCTTGAATTGCTTTATTTTTCCCTTTTTTATTGAAAATCATTTTTTCCCTCCCATAATATATCCTAACTATGGTTTCTTCTTCCTCCTCTCCTCCTAGATCCTCCATACATTTTCTCCCACCCAGATCCACTTCCCTTTAGTCTCTCATTAGAAAGCAAATGGGCCTCTAAGAGATAATAATAAAATAAACAAAAACTAACACATATGAATTTGATAAAAACAAACTAACAGACTTAAATGAGCCCAAAGGAAGGCACAAGAATCAGGGGCCCACTTGTTTGTAAAGCTGGAATACCATAAAAACGCTAAACTGGTAGCCATAACATGCAAAGGAGCTGACGTAGAACTTTGCAGGTCCTGTGTATGCTACTTCAGTCGTAGGGAGTTAGTATGAACTTTGGTCATACTGATTTAGAGGACCTATGGCCTGACATATTCTAACCCTTCTGCCTCTTGGGGAGGGATCTGATGGAGACATTTTACTTAGGACTGAGTGTTCCAAGATCTTTCATTCTCTACGTAATGTCTGGATGTGCATCTACTTGATTCCTTCTGCTGCAGAAAGAAGCTTCTCTGATGCTGGCTGAGCAAGGTAGTTATCTGAGTATTGCACAATGCCATTAGGACTCATTTTTTTTGTTAGTTTTTCAAAAATTGGAATATTTAGTTTTTCCCAAAGTCCATAGCCTATTGAGTCTTATGTTTTTACCACCCTAGCTGTGTTAAAATGAGTTCCATATCTTGGAGGAGTCCATAATTCAATCAGATGTTGCCTAGTTACTCCCACAATTTTGTGCCACTCTTACACCAGTGTATCCTGCAGGGACGACACCATTGCAGAACAAGGCATTTGTGGCTGGGTTCATGGGTAGGTTTCTTCTTTGGTAGCGTAGGGAGTAAATTTCTGTACCATAGAAGCTGGCACAGAGGGGTGAAGGCTCTATGTAGGTACCAGCTCTACTCCTCCCATGTCCAATGAGTTGTGTTGGTGTCTTTAGTAATATGGCCTTGCTGTCAGTTTGTACAGAGCAACCTATAGTCTAAACAGCACTCTGGGTTATGTGGATAAAAACTTATTTAGATGTAACCCAGTCCAGGTATGGGAAGCTTTATTTGGTGACAAGAGATGGCCAGTTAGGACTTCATCTCCCCTGTTATTTTGTAATTTTATTTTAATCAACTTCACATATGTATATATTTTAGAAAGCTTTTACTGTGTTAGGTTTCCATACTACCCCATCAGATGCATCTTAATTTTAGCTGTCTCTCATATATTTGCTCCCTAGTCCCTCTCTCTCTCTCTTCCCTTTCTCCACTTGATCCCCCAGTTACAGCCCCTCTCCCAACCACCCATAACTACCTATTCTGTTTCCCTTTTCTAACAAGGTCTGGGCCCCTTAGTCCCTTTTCTATACCTAACCTCTGTGGTTCTGCAGAATATACCTTTGTTACAATTTATTTAACAGCCAATATACACATATAAATGAACATAAGCCATATTTATCCTTCTGGGTCTAGGATACCTTATTCAGGCTGATTTTTCCCTTCTATTAAGCTTTGAATTTCATGATGCCTCTTCTTTTTTCTTTCTTTCTCTTTTTGTTAATGGATGAGTAATAGTTTATTAGGTAAATGTACCACATATACATTTTTAATTCTTATGTTTAATGACATCTATGGTGTTTCCTATTTCTGGCTATTATGAGTAGAACAGCAATGAATATGGTTTAGGAAGTGACTTTGTCATAGGAAGAACATCCTTTTGCCATATGGCTGAGACTGGTATTGCTGAATCTCAAGGTAGATTGATTACATAATCCTGAGGAACTGCCACCCTGATTTCCATAGCAACTGTACAAATCTATACAAATGTGCACTCCTACCAGCAATGGAGGAGTCTTCCCATGCTCCTTGCCAGAATGATCTGTCAATGTGGTATTCAACTTAGCCATCTGAAAAATATAAGATGAAATCTCAATTTAATTTTATTTGCATCCCCATGATGTATAATAATGTTGAACATTTCTTTTAGTGTTTCTCAGACATTAGAGATTCCTCCTATGTGAAACCTCTATTTAGATTGCAGATATTTTATTTTTATCATACATCTTCATTCTATTTTTGAACGAGTCCTAGAATTTATAAGTTTTTAAAAAGGAGATTCAGAGAAAGTCTTATTTATAATCATAACTGAGTTAAAATTTAGTTCCAACATACAAATTTACAAAAGTTGTAGAGAATTGGATTGTTCTGATATACAGAGTCTTCCAGACAAAACTGGACTGTTAACACATGAACTTACAGAGACTGGGATAGTTTCTTACTTTGGTGTGTATGCTCTCAGTGCTGGGCCTGCATCTGGCTTGGGCCTATGCAAGCCTGTGCAAGCATGCATCAACAACAGATTCTCTGACCTTTTTTCCTTTTTAAAAAAAGTTAATTTATTCTGTTTACAACTCAATTGTTATCCCATCACTTGTATCCTCCCATTCATCCCTCCCTCCCTCTGCTTTCACCCTATTCCCCTCCCCCAGGTCTATGACTGAGGGGGACCTCCTCCCTCATTATATGGTCATAGGCTATCAAGTCTCATCTTGGTAGCCTGCTTATTCTTTCTTTGAGTGCCATCAAGCCTCCCCACCAGGAGGAGGTGGTCATATTTGCACCAATTCTGTTGTGTCTGGAAGACACTATTTCCTTGAAGTCACCAATTATGTGTGCACTTTACAATATTTTCTGCTCCTCTTCTGCATGGATCTCTAAGACTTTATTGAAGGGCTTTGATGAGAATGTATTATGTAGAACTGATTTTCTCAAAGTATTCAGTTGTGTTAACTCTTTAGTAGAATAATAGTGTTTTCTTTGCCCTTAGGCAATGACCTATTTAGTTATAGGTTCTTGGCTACTTTAGCAATGTCTGATATGGGCTCTGTATCATGCATGTAGTTGGTTACTCTCATAACATTTTTTGCCACTATTGCACTAGTATTTATTTTGCAAGTATGTGATTATTATGTCAAAGTACTTGTACCTGGGAGATATTAGTGATTACCTTTCTCATCTAGTACCCTGCAGAATACCTTCTAGGACCAAGAATGCTGGTCAGTAGGGGCGAAGCTTCTAGTTAGATAACAGCTCAAATTTTCTTAGTACATAAGTGTTATCTTCATCAATAGGGCTTTACTATATCAGGTTGGACAGTAAACCTATCATCATTTTTGTGACTTAACTAATAAGGTGAAAATGTTAGATTTTATACAGTTAAGAGATCACATGGGAATTCTCTTCTAAGTTATTACATAATCTTAAAAATGCATATATTTTATAGCATACATTCTTTTTAAGTTCCATTTTTACATTAGCTTTACATAAATAGAGAATGTAAATAATAGTGATAAATAGCATATATTTCTTGAATGAATGTGTGAACTTTCCTGTGAGTTTAGATTTACTGACAAGTTATGAGGGCTTGAAGTTTCTATTAGCTCTGACCATCTATGAAAAACAGAAAATAGTTTATCCTTCCCAATACAGTTGTTAGAGAAGCCCTTGAGGGTCTCCCAGCTACTTCTCAACTAACCAGTGTGACGTGACATAGTCCTTGAAACAAGTTCGTGATTGCCCCCAAATTATAATGTGAATTATATTTTTTATCCTTCTATTGTGAAGTATGATTTAAATTGGAGACAGAGAATAGTTTTGTCCTGTTGAATGATACTAAGAATATCAACTACACCCCAAGGCAAGCCTCATGATTAAGGGAAGTAGGGCAACATAAAATGGTCTCAGTGCTCTTTATATGCTTTTCTTCTTATTGTTTCACTTTGGTCTTTTTTTCTTCTTTCTTTGAAAATATTTAAGAGAAAGGAAAAAACATGAAATTGTGTAGGTAGAAAAAGGGACTATGTGGGAGGAGTTGGGGAGGATAAGAATATGAACATGCATAGAATGAAAAAAAAATTTAAAAGAAATTTTAAAAAGGAAAAAAAAAATAGTTTTAGATATATGCTTCCAAATTTACACTCTTAATTTTGGTAATCCTTATAAAATTTTTCTTCAATTGAAGTTTTAAAAGCAAATATTTTTATGTTGTGATATATTTTTTTATTATTTTATTAATTTATTTATATTACATTGCGATTGTTAGCCCTTCCCCTGTTTCCTCCCATTCTTCTCTCCCTCCCATTTCTCCCCTTCGCCCCTCCCCTATGTCCGTGACCGAGGGAGACTTCCTCCCCCATATATGCTCTCAGAATATCAAGTCTCTTCTTGGTAACTAGCTATCCTTCCTCTGAGTGCCACCAGGTCTCCCCATCCGGGGGACATGGTCAGAAAAGGGGCACCAGAGTTCGTGTGAGA
Organism: Acomys russatus; assembly: GCF_903995435.1. Lineage (NCBI taxonomy): Eukaryota > Metazoa > Chordata > Mammalia > Rodentia > Muridae > Acomys > Acomys russatus. Next base: position 5,052,676 of record NC_067148.1, read on the forward strand.
GTCAGATCTCACTCTCCACTCAACGGTGGAGAGTATCATGTTCGTCGGCTAGGTCTTGGTAGGGGTTCGAAGCTTACTGCCTATATTCTCCTTGGCTGGTGCCTTAGTTTGAGGAGGACCCCAGAATCCAGATCTGCCTGTCATAAAGTTCTTCTTGTAGGTTTCCAGGACCCTGTGGTCCTACTATTTCCTCTTTCTTCCATGCTACTCTTGCCTAAAGTCTCAATCGGATATCCTCTCCTCTGACCCACTTTCTTGGTAAGTAAAGATTTTCATGGTACATATCCCTTGGACTAGTGTTTTGATATAAGTGAATATATACCGTTTGTCTCTTTTTGCTTCTGGGTGAACTCACTCATTATGATAATTTCTATATCTATCCATTTATCCACAAATTTTGGGAATTCCTTGTTTTTAAGAGCTGAGTAGTATTCCATCGTGTGAATATACCACAGTTTCTTAGTCCATTCTTCTACTGAGGGACACTTAGGCTGTTTCCATGTTCTGGCTATTATGTATAGAGCAGCTATGAACATGGTTGAGCATATGTCCCTGTTATGTCGTAGGGCATTTTCTGGGTATATTCCAAGGAGTAGGATGGCTGGGTCTTGAGGAAGCCCTATTCCCATTTTTCTGAGAAAGTGCCAGATAGCTTTCCAAAGTGGTTGTACCAGTTTGCATTCCCACCAGCAATGAAGGAGTGTTCCTCTCTCTCCACATCCTCACCAACATGTGGTGTCATTTGAGTTTTTGATCTTAGCCATTCTGATGGGTGTAAGATGGAATCTCAGTGTCATTTTGATTTGCATTTCTGTGATGACAACGAGGATGAGCATTTCTTTAAGTGTTTCTCGGCCATTTGATATTCCTCTGTTGAGAATTCTCTGTTAAGTTCCAAGCCCCATTTCACAATTGGGTTGTTTGGTTTTGTGGTGTTTAATTTCTTGAGTTCTTTATATATTTTGGATATTAGACCTTTGTCAGATGAAGGGTTGGTGAAGATCTTTTCCCATTCTGTAGGCTGTCGCTTTATTCTCTTGACAGTGTCTCCTGCCTTACAGAAGCTTCTCAGCCTCATGAGGTCCCATTTATTAATTGTGGACATTAAGGCCTGGGCTGTTGGTGTACTGTTCAGGAAGTTGTTTCCTGTGCCTATGTGTCCCAGGCTCTTCCCCACTTTTTCCTCTAACTGAATTAATGTCTCTGGTTTTAAGTTGAGGTCTTTAATCCATTTGGACTTGAGTTTTGTTCATGGTGACAAATAAGGGTCTAATTGTATTTTTCTACTTGTAGACATCCAGTTAGACCAGCACCATTTGTTGAAGATGCTATCCTTTTTCCATTGAATAGATTTGGCTTCTTTGTCAAAAATCAAGTGAGCAAATGTGTGTGGATTCATCTCTGGGTCTTCGATTCGATTCCATTGATCCACCAGTCTATTGCTTAACCAGTACCATGCTGTTTTAATTACTGTTGCTCTGTAGTACAGCTTGAGATCAGGTATGGAGATTCCTCGAGAGGATCTTTTGTTGTATAGGATTGTTTTTGCTATTCTGGGTTTTTTATTTCTCCATATGAATTTGAGAATTGATCTTTCAATATCTTCAAAGTATTTTGTAGGTATTTTGATAGGAATTGCGTTGAATCTGTAAATTGCTTTTGGTAAGATGGCCATTTTTACTATGTTGATTCTCCCAATCCACGAACAAGGTAAATCCCTCCATCTTCTCATGTCATCTTCAATCTCTTTCTTCAGTGGTTTGAAGTGTTTTTCGAATAAGTCCTTCACTTGCTTGGTTAGAGTTACTTCTAGATATTTTATATTGTTTGTGGCTGTCATGAAGGGAGTAGTTTTCCTAATTTCTTCCTCTGCCTGTTTGTCATTTGTATACAGGAAAGCTACTGACTTTTTTTAGTTTATTTTGTATCCTGCCAATTTGCTGAAGCTGTTTATCAGCTGTAGGAGTTCTCTGGTGGAATTTTCAGGTCACTTATATACACTATCATATCATCTGCAAATAAGGATAATTTGACTTCTTCCTTTCCCATTTGGATCCCCTTGATCTCCTTTTGTTGTCTTATTGCTCTGGCTAGAACTTCAAGAACTATATTGAAGAGATAAGGGGACAGGGGGCAGCCTTGTCTAGTTCCTGATTTTAGAGGAATTTCCTTGAGTATCTCTCCATTTAATTTAATGTTGGCTGTTGGTTTGCTGTATATGGCCTTTATTATGTTTAGATAAGTGCCTTGTATTCCCGAACTCTCCAGAACTTTGAACATAAATGGGTGTTGGATTTTGTCAAATGCTTTTTCTGCATCTAAAGAGATGATCATGTGGTTTTTCTCTTTAAGTTTGTTTATATGGTGGATTACATTGATGGATTTCTGTATGTTAAACCATCCCTGCATGCCTGGAATGAAGCCTACCTGGTCATGGTGAATGATGTCTTTGATATGCTGTTGTATTTGCTTTGCGAGAATTTTGTTGAGTATTTTTGCATCGATGTTCATAAGAGAAATTGGTCTGAAATTCTCTTTTTTTGTTGGATCTTTGTGAGGTTTAGGTATCAATGTGACTGTGGCCTCATAGAAGGAATTTGGTAATATTCCATCCATTTCTATCTTTTGGAATAGCTTGAATAGTATCGGTATTAGCTCCTCTTTGAAGGTCTGGTAGACATCTGCACTGAAACCATCTGGCCCTGGGCATTTTTTGGTTGGGAGACTATCAATGGTTGCTTCTATTTCTATAGGTGAAATAGGGCTATTTAATTTGTTTATCTGGACTTGGTTCAATTTTGGCAAATGGAATTGGTCGAGAAATTTGTTCATTTCCATTAAATTTTCTAATTTTGTGGCATAAATGCCTTTAAAGTATGTTCTTACGATTCTTTGTATTTCTTCTGTGTCTGTTGTTATGTCTCCCTTTTCATTTCTGATTTTGTTAATTTGGATAGTGTTTCTCTGTCTTTTAGTTAGATTGGCTAACGGTTTGTCTATCTTGTTAATTTTCTCAAAGAACCAGCTCTTGGTTTTGTTGATTCTTTGGATTGTTCTCTTTGTTTCTAATTTATTGATTTCAGCCCTGAGTTTGATTATTTCTAGGCGTCTACTCCTCTTGGGTGTTTCTGCTTCTTTTTTTTCTAGAGCTTCCAGATGTGTTGTTAGGTTGTTTATGTGGGATGATTCCTTTTTCTTTTTGAAGGCGCTTAGTGCTATGAATTTTCCTCTTAGCATTGCTTTCAATGTGTCCCACAAATTTGGGTATGTTGTTCCACCATTTTCATTGAATTTCAGGAAGTCTTTTATTTCTTCCCTTATTTCTTCCGTGACCCATGTGTCATTAAGTAGAAAGTTGTTTAGTTTCCACGTGTTAGTATGCTTTTTGTTTTTTCTGTTGTTGTTGAAGTCCAGCCTTAGAACATGGTGATCTGATAAGATACAAGGTATTATTTCAATCTTCTTTTATCTATTGAGGTTTGCTTCATGACCAACTATGTGATCAATTTTAGAGAACGTTCCATGGGGTGCTGAGAAAAAGGTATAATCCTTTGCATTTCGGTGGAAAGTTCTGTAGATATCTGTTAGATCCATTTGATTCATGACATTGGTTCATGAGGTTATTTCCCGGCTTTGTTTTTGAATCTAAGACCTATCCTTGAGTGAAAGAGGGGTGTTGAAGTCTCCCACTATAGTGTGTGGGTATCGATGAGTGGAGCAAGCTTTGTTAATAACTCTTTTACAAATGTGGGAGCCCTTGTATTCGGAGCATAGATGTTCAAAATTGTGATGTCTTCATGGTTGACTTTACCTTTGACGAGTACGAAGTACCATCCTCATCTCGTTTGATTAATTTTGGTTGAAAGTCTATTTTATTAGCTATTATAATGGCTACCGCAGCTTGCTTCTTGTCACCATTTGCTTGGAATATTTTTTCCCAACCTTTTACTCTGAGGCAATGTCTGTCCTTGTGGTTGAGGTGTGTTTCTTGAAAGCAGAAGAATTTTGGGTCATGTTTATGCATCCATTCCATTAGTCTGTGTCTTTTTATTGGAGAGTTGAGACCATTGACGTTGAGAGATATTAATGACCAGTGATTGGTAAGTCCCTTCATTTTTGTATTTGTAACAGTTGAGATTTTGTGAGGTTGTGATTTTGCAATGGCATATTTACCTATTTCCTATGTAGTTTTGGTTGTAGTTTGACCAGTTGGGGTGGAGTTTTCCTTCTAATAGCTTCTGTAAAGGCAGATTTGTGGCTAGGTACTGTTTGAATTTGTTTTTGTCATGAAATAACTTGTCTTCTCCGTCAATGGTTATTGATAATTTTGCTGGATATAGTAGTCTTGCCTGGTATCTGTGTTCTCTTAGGGTTTGCCGCACCTCTGTCCAGGCCCTTCTGGCTTTCATGGTCTCTGCTGAGAAGTCAGGAGTAATTCTGGGTTTGCCTTCGTATGTTACTTGGCCTTTTTCTCTTGCCGCTTTCAATATTTTTTCCTTCTTCTGTCTATTTTGTGTTTTATTATTATGTGGCGGGAAGATTTTTTTTCAAGTCTATTCTATTTGCTGTTCTGTAGGCCTCTTGTATGCTCGTATGCAACTCTTTCTTCAAATTGGGGAAATTTTCCTCCATTATTTGATTAAAGATGTGTTCTGGGCTGTGGGGTCGCCTGTCCAGTTTCTCTTGTATCCCTATTATTCACAAGTTTCGTCTTTTCATGTGGTCTTTTAGTTCTTGAATGGTCTGTGTTAGGAACTTTTCAGATTTAGCATTTCCCTGAATGGTTGTTTCCAGTTCTGCGATTGTATCTTCAAGTCCTGATATTCGTTCTTCCATTTCTTGCAATCTGTTAGATAAGGCCACCTCTGAGATGCTTGCTTTCCTCTTTGCAGACTCTTGATCACGTTTTTCTTCTGTGTGTTCCTGCATCATAGCTTCCATTTTTATCTTCATGTCTTGTGCTGCTTTAATGATTTCCATCATCTGGTTATTTATATTTTTCTGAAATTCTTCAAGTGCCTCTTTATATGACTCTTTTAACTCTTCAGCCCTCTTGTTTGCCTCCTCCTGCATTTGTTTACAGATTTTATTTGTTTCTTCCATTATCATCTTCTTTACTAAGGACTTGAGGTCATTTTCTTGCCTGTCCATTGCTGTTAGGTTCTCTAGGTTGTTTTCATTGGGAATGTTGGAATCCGGAGATGCCAAACTGTTTTGGTTTTTGATAGGATTCTTACGCTGTCCTCTTGTCATTTTGATAGCTCTGGTGTTGGAAGGTATTTTGTAGTGACCTTCGCTGGTTGAGAGTGGTTAATTGATGACTGATTATAGGTCAGGTGCTCTTGCCTTGGGGATCAGGGGGTATTTTTGTGGAACAGGTAGGTGATCCAGTTTTACTCCTGGTGATTTTTGTCTGCCCCCTGGGCTCCAGGCTGAGCCAGCCAAAGTAGATATCTGTTTGGATTTTACTGCTGTAATTCAGATCAGCAGTGTTGGGACCTAGAATAAGGTCCGCACACAAAAGTTCTGACTTAGTAGGTTGATCCCAGCTGCCTGTCCTTCCTGTGGATTTGTAGTCAAGACCCCAGGTAGATCAGATCTTCTGGGGGTGTAGCTGTCTTTTAGCTCTGCCTCTATACCCTGTAGCAGTGCCCAACCTCTCCCAGTACTATATGCCTGGAGGGACCAAGGTCGCTCTTGGTCAGCAATTAGGCACTGCAAGCAAGACCCTCTTTTCATCTCCCAATAAAGTGAGAGTGCTTGCCTTGCTCGGGCCAGGATCTCCACTGGACACTCTCATTCAGGGAGCAGGGAGCTCAGTGCCAGGGCCTTGCGGCTGGCGGTTAGTAAGACTGGCTCTGCAGAGCTCTGGCGGCCGCGCGCGGACCCAAATCTTTCTGCCGGGGTATGTGGGTCCCCTCACACTCTGGGTCAGCAATTAGACACTGCAAACACGACCCATCCACGTCTTGTCTCCCGATAATGTGAGAGTGCCTGCCTTGCTCGGGCCAGGATCTCCAGCTGGGCTCTCTTGTTCAGGGAGTGGGGAGCCGGGAGCGAAGCATAGGACCAGTGCCTTGCGGCTGGGTAGGGACAAAAGGATTGCAGAGCTCTGGCAGAAGCCCGCTGACCCAGGACTTCCCGCAGGGCTAATAAGTTCAGCTATAGCTCTAGGCAAGACCCACATCTCCCGATGGGTCTGTGGAAGCAGTTCAAGCTGATTTCTCACTGCTGCTGTTTGCAGGCTCAGTCCGCTGTGATTGGTGTTAAGTTTGGCCCTGATGGCCAGCGAGCTGTAGTCCCACTATAACTGTCTCTGTTGGGTCCCGCCGCCTATGTTTTCAGTCAGCCTAGGCGGGTGACCTCTGCAGTTTGGGGTAGTGTGGAAGGAGGAATCCTAGGGCAGATTCACCCTCTTCACTGAGATTCCTCTGGCTGGGGACTCTGGAAAAACCCCTCCCCAAACAGCGATTCTGTGCTTTATATACAGGCTGCACTTTGCATGTGGATTCCATCTGAGAGTTTGGGGAGTGCGTTTAGCACCTCTGGGATGTTGCTTGACCCAGGGGGGTAGGCCCCCTGTTTGGTCTGTGGCCTTTGGGGCCCCACTCACCTAAGTTCTCAAAGTCCAGCAATCTGTTTTGCTCCTCTTACGTCTCTGGTCTCCACGGAGTAGATCAGATACGTGGCTTAATGGTCGGCGCCATCTTGGAATCCCCTGTTGCAATATATTTTATATATAGGTTTTTGGTTTCAAATGCATGTGTAAAATGTCTCGATGATGATTATTCTTTTCTATTTATATATGTTACACATTAGAAGATCATTCAACTCCAACTTTGGGAATCATAGAAAGAAGCAATTAAACATGTCAGTCAATAATGCCTTCAGGAGAGGTGACATTAATATTCATGCGATAGTAGCATCTCATCTATTTTTTTGAGTAAAGAAACTGGATATTGAGTTTAAACCTTCCATTATGTTGGATTTATTTACTTTCATCAAAACAAAACTTCAAATATATACATATATATATATATGTGTATATATATGTATATATTTGAAGAAATTTTGAAAAGGAAGCCAAATTTAAGAGATAAGGAAACATACTGGCAAACACTATTATAGTCCCAGAATATAGGTTTGAACTTCTTTCCAGGCAGGTGATATACAATGCTTCCTCTAGTTCCCAGATTCACTAACGTCAATTACTTTCTCCATTGGCCTTTATTTCCATAATAGAATCTAGCCAATATTACATATATTCACAGGTTTGTTTCTAGCACTAATAGTGTCTTACTGGAATATTTATATATTTATATGCCTATCTGCATCCTTCTCTTCCTGTGATAGAAAAGAAATCTTACAGATAGGAAAGTCAGAAAAAGATTTTACTCTTAAAAAAATATAATAACTTAAAAAAAATTCAAGTTCAATACTACAAAAGGGCTAGGGAAAAGTTATTTAGCATTTGTCAAACTGTGTTTCGGGAATGTTGTAAACTGGCCTAATTCGGACATATGGTTTTATCACATCTTGTAAGGTGTGAAGACAGACTGATTTCACTAAATTATAAAGCTCTTTACCCCTTGTGATTTTTGTCAATGTACATCTGCTTCCACCTTTTTTCACGTTGTTTTTGTTATATACACTTCCTGTAAAGTGAAAGATTGAAAATGGAAGTGCTAATTAATTATAGCTATCGTGAGAAGATATTAATATAAAATCAAAAAGAATATTGCACTTGTATAGATCCCCTAACTCAAACATAAAATCTGTTTGTAAGAACAAAAAAAAAGAAAATTACAAAAACCAATGATTTATTGTACTTTATATAGCTTCAGAAAGTCTCTATTTTAATTATCACAATTATAGCTAATGTGAAATAATTGACTTATTTTCATAAAAATTCAGAGATACCATAAATCATCATTTCTGACCTCTTTTTTGTCTGTTAAGTCAGTTTTCCTTATGTGTGCACTGAAGATCCTCCCATCCATAGCTCATTCATGGAATTGTTTTGGGTGAATCATCTATCTTTTTTGGTCTTTTCTTTCACACTTAATGACAATAGTACATTCCTAAAATAAAGATTCGCTTCTGTCTCTAGACTGTAATGGCAGTATTTTTATTTGTTCATGTGAACTTTCCATCCTCCTATCCATCTTAGGTCATCTGTCTGACTTATGCTCCCAGTAAGTCTGGAGGAGGAGGAGTGAGTCCACCTTTTCTGTCACAAATGCCTTAGGCCTTGTGGTATCACTCAGTGGATCACAGCTACTGAACTCTGTGGTTGTAAGGTGAAGCACTCATTGACAATCTGGAAATCAAAGTGTGACTTTTTTGCAATATATCTTCATTTACAAAAGAGAGACTTGCCAGATCTGACCCATGGGTCACATTTTGTTGACCCCAGTTTATAATACGATATTTGCTTCACTGTCTTAACCCATGATAGTTCAGGGAGCAATTTCACTTTAATATAAAATTTAAAGTGGTAAGAAGCCAGTTAGGTGAACGTGCGTCTATATGACTATATTAAGAACAACAGCCAATAAGTGGATATGAACTGACTTAGTCAAAACCAAGTACTGAGGCGTTCATTCATTCTCTTATTGTATATTTTCAATTGTTTGGTCACAAACCTGAAACACAACCCAAAATAAACTAGTTTGTTTACCCCGAATATAAGTGATAAAATTGATAGTCTATGGTTCCCCCGTATCACAGTTCATGGCGTCTCAAGCAATATGACATACAAGAAAAGGCCAATGTGGAGACCCTCTGAAAGATTACCATTGTCAGACATGTACACAGAAGAGAGATCTGAAGGGAGCACAGTGATATATCCCTACACAGTTCATAGCCATGTGCCAACATTTCATTGGTCAGAAATGTTACTATTGTTTTACACAGCTCCAGATAACTCTATAGTGAAATCTTACCTAATGCTTGGGCAAAATAGATACCCAAATACTTTGCAATTACTATGAAAGGTTACCATATTACTTTTTTTCTTTTGGTAATTCTCTTTTTTTTTAAATATGATGTCATTTTATTTATTTTTTTCCATTTTTACTTTTTATTATAATTTATTCCAATAGGATTCTGATTGTTATTCCCTCACTTGTATCTTCCAGTTCCCACCATTCCTCCCTCTTTTGCCCTCTTCCCCTCCCCTAGACCTCTGACAGAAGGGGAACTCCTCCCACACCATATGACCACAGCCTATCACGTATCATCTAGATAGCCTGCTTCACCTTCCTCTGTGCATCCTCCATGCTTCCTCCCCAAAGAAGAGTGATAAAATGGGGCACAAGAGTTCCTGTAAGAGGCAGCACCCACTCTCCCCACAACTGTGGGGAATGAACTATTCATTGACTATATCTGAACAGGGGGCCTAGGTTTACTCCATGCATTGTACTTGGCTGGTACAGCAGTTTGTAGAGGTCTCCTGTGTCCAGACCTGCCAGCCATGATGATCACCTGAATCCTCTCAAATCTTATTCAAACCATGATTCTATTGAATAGTTTAACATTTTTAAGATCTCAGAATATCCAGACCAATGTGTAGACTGTACTCTCAGAGTTCTAAATTGTTTTAGGGCATATCCTGTTCCTTTTTATTTTATTTTAGACTTTCTTATTGAAATCACCTATATTACTTAAGCATATGGTGTCTTAGAAACCAGTCATACGATCAAGTTTCATATAACATTACATCTCTTGAAGGCTCACGTATCATTGCAGAAGTGAGAATAGAAAGGCTTTAAGAGCTAGAGGTAGGAAATGTCTATAGAAGAGCATTATTTATCATAATGAGGCTATCACAGACATGAATGAAAAATGGTTGTGGGTATGTGCACAATACCAATACAAGGGGAAACCAGAAAAAATCCCAACATAAGCCAAGGAACAGATTATGGAGTCTAACTCTTGGCTGAGAAGCTATTGGCAATTGATGACTGTGGGGGAGTCAGTTTTTTTCCTCAGGGATTTAACTGCTGAGAGGCTACACATGCTTCTGTAGGTGGACCTACTCTCATGACATACAGGTAGCATTAAATTCACTCAAGGAGTTAAAAACTGGAATGTACATGAAGTTATTAAGGAAAAGTGTTGGAGTCATAGTGAGGTATCAGATGAGAGGTAGTGAATGCTTGAATTGACCAAAATATGTAAAGTGTATATTAAATTATCAATAAAAATTATCATACATTGCTGGAAATTTCTATTAGAAAACACTTCTTTATAAATGGTATCACTGCCACACATAAAATTTGTAACTCGAAAGAGTAACAACTCTTAGCACTAGCCTATCAGTTCCCGTGCTTATCTCAAGTGTTTCATCTAGCAATACTTATTGGCCAGAGAAATTAGAAAGAGCAGTTTTCTTTGTTGTCTAATCTAGTTCTTGAGCATAGAGACTAATGAAATTCATACTTTTTTAGCTTTTTCCTTAGAAAGTACACTATTAACATACAGAAGGAAAGGTAGCACATTTTAAATATTTGGAGTATAAGGCACTATATTCAAATTATAAATTCAAAATTTTCAATTTCTTAAAGTACAAGAGACTTGTTTTGGCAAACATTTGGGCACTATAGGTAACAATGTTTTTCTTAGTTAAATTGTCTTTTATCCATGGTTCTTATAAGAATGTGCTTGTCATTCAGTAGTCAATCCTTTTACCGTTTGTCTGGAATAGGACCCACTATAATATTTTTAATTTAATATCAAATTTACATATGGTCTTGATAGCATAAACTGAAAGCCTTACTTTTATACCAATGGATTGATGTCAGTGGATTGATGTTTCAAGTTTTGATGTTAAGTTGCAGGTGGCTGATGCATGTGACAACACTTTCTTGTTCTAAGTCATAGACTAAGGTATCAGGAAATGCCCATGGAATCTTGTACTGCAATGTATAAATATTTAAAATATTCCTGGGTGTGTAGCATCCCAAATACAATTATTCCAGCAAATAACACTGTTGAACAAAATCAGAGATGTGTGGACAATAAATCTCTCCCTAGGGAATGAAGGAAGATGGAGAACATTTTAAGCAAGTATTTAATTTACAACATATATCTATTTTTTCCTTATATTTGTATTGATCATAAAAAATGGTGAACACAAATTGTATTAAGGATTTCAAATGCCAAACTAAAATATATATTTGTTATACTACTGAATTTTAGCACAGGTAGATATCGCCAAAATGATTTATATTCTTGTAGCTAAGATGGCTCACTTTACTCCTGAGCAGACAGGAGTAAACATCACAATTCATTTTATTAAGCTAAAAATGTTCATTCTGAAGAATACACTACAGTGAAAATAAGTTTCAGGGGAGAAAACTTTACAAATCTTTCCATGGTCAGAGAACTCCATGTGAGCTGATTTGTGAAGTTATTAATGATACGACTGGTACAATCAATCTGAAAATGAATTCTGCATTTGTTTCTAAATGAGATCACAGTATAAGATTGCCTCCACCCTTTTCTTTTGAAAACTAATTCAGATCATTCTGGCTTAGCTATCTCTCCACTGAGAAATTCCATTAATATAGTCATAGAGTAAAATTAAAACTTGACGCTTAGAATTATAGAACATGGAAACCTAGAGAAATTGCAATTATCTCTTCGAAAAATTCATCACTTTCTTTGTAGCTATTATATATCATCTATGCAAAACTGAAACTATATGCACCATTAAAGTTTAGTAAAACAGAATTCATTATACATGTGAAGAAAACAGGGCTGTATATAAATTATGTTCTCCAATTTTGTTTTAAGAAATTTTAACTAAAAATCAAACACCATAGTTTTAAATACATTTTAATTTGTTCTCTAAGAACTTAATGTTCATATTTTATTTGGCAATGTGATTGGATTAGCTCTACTCCCCAGTTTGTCCTCTCCATCTCCTCTGAGATGCCTAAACTAACATATCCATCTCCTTCACACTTTTTAAAATTTTTTTATTAATTTATTCTTGTTACATCTCAATGGTTATCCCATCCCTTGTATCCTCCCATTCTTCCCTCCCTCCCATTTTCCCCTTATTCCCTTCCCCTATGACTGTTCCTGGGGGTGGGGGGATTTCCTGAGTCTAATTGGTTTTGTGTCTGTTGTCCGGTATTAGGAAGATATCATGAAAAATTTCAATGAAATCTCAGGTAAGGTATTGAGTGAACAATTTCACCAGACTTAGTTGATGAGATAAAACTGAAACTTGGTCCTGAGGAAAGGGAAGCCGAAGATAACAAAACAGATTAATATACCGAGCCTTTCAAAATCTGCCAGAAAACAAAGCTTCTAAAATGTGGTTTTAGACACAGCCAGTATCATAATGTTGGATTAAAATATTATTGAAGACCATTTGGTTCCTAGATGGCTCAGAATATAAATTTTACTACACTAAGTAGTATAACTTTTTTATGGTTTATGCAACTTATATATGATAATTTATGGTGCATATTCACAATTAAATCACTTAGGTGGTTTCCAGAAGACATTCTTTTAAAAATGAAAACATCTAGTCTTTATTTCAGCAATATAAGGACTGACTTAACAATATCCTCAGAAGTATATTATGAAATTTTAGACACCAATGTAAAGATAAAAATGTCTTCCAAAAGGAAAATAAAAATAAAGAGATATGCTTATGGTTAAAGGACTATGTAGTTTTAATTTCTCAACTGCAGTAAGAAAAAGTCAATATAATACAAATTCTGAAATAAACTATTTTCAACCTAAAATCCTATACTGTTAAAGTAAAAAATGAAGTATAAGAATAAACATCATTTGTAAAAAATTCCACTTTTTGTATTTAACTGGCATTGAATGGGTTGTATAATTAATTAATTCCCAGGACTATATTTAAAGAGGGGCCACACCTAGAAACACCAGAAAACAGTGTAATAAAAACTACAAGTAATAGTTTATGTGTTCCCTTGAAGAGGCGCTATGTCTAGGTGTATTGATTGATGTAATGTTTGAATTTAACTGAAGATTAAGAGAAATACTTTCTTACATTGTTCACGTGTGTATTTTCATAATCAATATTATGTAATGTAGTATTGAAATAATGTAATATTAAAATTAAGGGAAATTAATTTAAGGGAAATAATTTAATCTTTAGATTAATAAGAGATCTTTAATAAGATCTAAAAGTATTGCCAGAGATTGAGTAGTTTGTAAATAGATATCATGGTTGTGTTTTGAGGGTAAGATTTAAAAAAGAGGGGCGTCATAACTATGAAGAGGAAGAAGTTGAATCCTTAAATGCCATCCTCCTGGGTTTTGCTAAACACAGTGGGAATAGCTGAAACTGTGCACTAGAGGTCTCTGCTGTGGACTACACAATCCACTCTTAGCTCTTTTTTCCTCATCCCTGGGGTTGGTGAGAAGTCCATGGTTTTTGTAAAGACAATCTCTTCAGTGTTTTACATCTTGGGGAAACTGATAAGTGGAGACTCTGCTGACAAAACAGCTACAGACAGACTACTGCATTTGGCATACAACAAGGATGAAGTCACGTTTACTGTGATCAGTGTAAGCATAGTGCATCTTTTATTCAGAAAACATTAAACAGGGAGATGGTGATAGAAATTAGAAAACAATTCCAAAAGCTTCTTTATATTAACAAATTCAAAAACCATGAACCCAATAAAAGTTTTAGAAAACAAAAGGAATTATAGCATAAGAAAACTTTATAACTTTGCATAAAAGGAATAATATGATATTCAATTGCACAATTAAACATCCTTTGCAAAAATGAATTATTGTAATGGAAAAACTCCATCTTGTTTCAAGCCTTCTTGAATGGCAAAAATGCTCTGAGGTGATCATCTGCTGAGACCGAAGAATATTATACTCAGCCAAGATTCTTATTCAATATTACAGATAGTAAAGAACCTTCTCTCATATCCACATTCTTTTTCTTTTCTCTGGGGAAGGGCCATCCCTCACTGATATTTAAGTAGTGATTGAATACTGAAGATTTTGTTCCCCACTGTGAGGTTAGGTGCTGTTGTAAGAACACTTGCCCAATGCTGTTAACCTCTGAAGAGATGCTCTATTCCATTCCCTTTAGTTTGTGGGACAAAGCTCCTGTGGTCTATAAGATGCACTAAGAATATACTAGCTAGCTACTGGGGGAGGAGGTGGCACACACCTTTAATCCTGGCACTTTAGGGAGGGAGAGGCAGAGGCAGAGGCAGGCAGATCTCTGTGAGTTTGAGGCCAGCTTGGTTTACAAAGTGATTCCAGGACAGCTAGGGTTACACAGAGAAACCTTGTCTTGAAAAACAAAGCAAACAAACAAACAATAACACCAAGCCAAACTAAACCAAACTAACTAAAGAAACAAACAACTAAACAAACAAACAAACAAAACAAAAAAAATCCCTAGCTTTGTTTGGTATCTGGATTGTCCTGCCATATTCTGTGTAATGATAAGACTACAAGCAAATGGCTGACCCTATGTATCTGCATGCTTTCTTAAAAAATGAAACAAAAAATTTCAGACATGATTATATTGCTTTCTCCTCCCTTTACTCCATCCTGCCATTCTTATATTTGAAACTCCCTCTACTTTATAAATTCTGGTCATTTTCATATTTAATCTTTGCTGTTATAAATACAAACAATTAACATATAAACACAACTTACTGAGTCTTTTCGTGTTGCCTGCCACAATATTTCTAGACCTGACTACTTGGTATTGCACAGTTAATCAGTGGCCTCATCTCTGTGAAAGATTAATTCCTTCAGTAACAACTTTCAGTAGTCGTTAATTGCTTGTAGCTCTTCATCTGTATGTGAGAGTAGATGAGATCTCTTTTATCTACACTGGAATATCAACAGGTATTGAAATTGTACAGGTCTTTTTAGACAGTTGTAATGTTGAGATTTTATGGACGTAGCTTCCCTGACAAAGCTAAATGGCACAATCATACAACAGACTTTCTGATGCTCTAGATGCCTAGGTTCTGCTTGCCTAGCTGTTCCCTGAGCTTGGGGTGTAGGTGTGTTGGTTTAAATCTGTAAATGAGGGCACCAGTCCTCGTGGTCAGTTGTGTTTTGCATCTTGATAAGTTGTGGATTTCTGTAATGATGTCTTTCTGCTCCAAGAAGAAGTCACTTTGATAAAAGGTAAGATCTATACTTTTCTATGGCATGAGAATTTGGAATGTAGTTTGGCATTATACTGATTTTAGGAAAATGGCATTGATGGGATCTTCTCCAAGATACTGTCTTGAGTGGAGGGAAGGAAGAACCTTAAGGAGATGAGCATTGGTCTGTCTTGGTGTGCTGAATGGTCCACAACAGGCTTCCATCTATAGCTCTGGATATTGGTTTGGTCTGGTCTGACAGGGTTTTGGACTTGGGGATGTGTCTCCAACTTGATCAGTACAGTGGTATGGTCTTAGCTGGTAAACATCAGGGCCAGCCTGAAGTGGTCATGTACTCAGCTTATATACCTTATCTATGTTGGAAAGAGTTGCATCCACTTTTAGCCAATGAGTTGTTGTATTATGTCACTCAATTTACATTATATGTTCATGTGGACAACTTATGTCATTTCCTATCATAGCAAGCACACTTGTTTACTTATCACTAGCAACATTTTTTAACTGCAATTTCTCCTCTTTGTTTTATGTGCTCTCTACAGATACATGGCATCAGTAGGGTTTTGGTCTGGATTTACAGAACCAAGCATAATTTCAGTCCTGTTAAGCAGTTCTTAAGTCTACTTAGACAGTTGTTGTTCATTACCAGTGTGACTATTTATTGCACCTCTAGGGTTATCTTTCCATGCAAATCATAAGAATATTTCTCATAAAACTAAATTTTCTAAGCTATCCTATATATTTCTGAGGCAAGTCCAGATAGAATACATTAAATATAGAAATGCTAGTTGTAGAATTTCTTGTGGTAATTCATTCTAGGAACTAATACTAAGCATCTGAATATTATAAACACAGAAATTGGGATTGATGAAAATCTAAATAATATACTGATTAAAAATATTTTTATATTTTTGAATAGTGCAATAGTAGCAGTTGCAGAGTTGTATTTTACCTTTAACTGAGCTTCTCCCCATGACAAAATCACACAAAATCATAGTAAGGTTCTAACAAGGTAATTGTCATCAATAAAAACCTATCAAATGTAGGTTGGTGCACTGGGAATGTATGTGTTCAAATTTGATCCTCAATGTGGCATTCAAGTGGTAATTGAATTCAGAATACATTGTGTCCAACAATGGGGTTAAGTGTTTTTTTTTTTTTTTTTTTTTTTTTTTTTTATACAAACGGTTTTGCCCAGCCCTGTTAATTCCTTTGCAGAGAATCTCTTTCATCCTTGTTGACATGTGATTGCTGAAGGCTATGCTTTGCAGGATGCGCAGCAGAGGCCTATCTCCCAGGGCCAGTAAGCCATTTCTTCAGGCACCAAACATGATAGCACTTTCAGTTTGTGTTTCTGGATACCAGAAAAAACACCTTTGTATTTCACATGAATTACTCATGTTGTATTTGATGTGAAAACACAAGCAGAGTAAGATAGATGCAATTCAGAGTTCAGTCATTTCTGCTTGTGTTCTGTGTGGATGTGTATATGTGGATTTAATTTCAAGATCACATATCACATGTGGAACTAGTTCCTTATGAATATCAACATTATTGCCTAATAATCACATTTTTTTCTCTAGCCATAACTCTTGGCAATGGGAAAGATCTTTCTATCCCTTAATCTGATCTCTCTCATTTTTTGGATTGTGCCTCTTCCTGATCTTCCCCAGCTTGACACAGGAGCGCCTTCCAAATTATGACATCATTAGTTGTAGTCACAATAATTTCTTTGCTATGTAGTATTTACAACATGAATGTACCACAGTTGACAGAAATTTGAGGTATGTCCAATTTTCAGTCTTTATAGATGAAATTTCTGTGAACATTTGTATAGAAGATATTATGACAAACCTGGTTTCACAGTTACCCCAACACAAGTAGAGCCCATCTGCCAACAAGTTATGGTCTTTTCCAAAGTGCCTCCTGTCTTGTTGAAGGCTTGGAGTTTTCACTTATGCTCTGCTGTCTGTAGGTGCTACACCTAAAGTCTCTCTTCCTCGGGGACTTCTCTCCATTTCATATCTACGTTATGTGATTTATTCTATTTTCCTTATAGCCAGCACTGAATCAGGCCACTTATTTACAATATTTTTGATGTATTGTGTCTTAATATGCCTTATTGTTCTGTATTGTCTGCAAGTGAAAACAGCCTATTGAGTTTGACTTTTGTATAGCTAAGGAATCAGCCATCACAGTCTGCTTTTCCCAGTTGAGGCAGTTACCAGCTTTATAGTGTTAAAACAAAGCTCATGTAAGTTTTGACTGGAATTTCTGGCCTGCAAAGGCTAGAACTGGTTTGCCTGAAATAGTGGATCAGTGTGAGTATGAGTGGCTTGTTCTGGGTCATCCTAAGGTGAAACAAAAAACAAAAGTTAGAGAAGTTTTTACTTATTGTTCTAGTTCTGTTCATTTTGTGCTGACTACTGCAGAGCTTAGAATTTAGATCTCTGTACCACTTGCTATAGATTGTGGGTAGTGTTCTATTTTTATATGTGATTTGGCTGTTGCTCATTGTATTTAATCTTATAAGTGCATGCCAAGAAGTGGAGGTGGGGGAAGATTTGTTGGCTATCAAGGAGGAGGAAGAAAATTTTCACATTCTCATTGTAGTTGTAGTTACTAAATTTACATTTATCTATTAAATTTCAGAATACTGTATGTAAACACTCACCCTTTTTATACTATAAATCTAATTAAAATAAATTTGAATATATGCGTTCTATTATTCTTCCAGGAAATTTCATATCTTTGTATTTGATAATTAAACCACTTAATAATTTCCATTTATTGCAAATAAATGGAAAGATAGATAATTGAAGGAAAATAGAGTGTAAAGTGGGCATGTGATAAATATCAGAACAAAGACTGAACAAAAATAAAGTGAATCTAAGAAGAAGCTGATAAACGTTTCTAAAAGTAGTGTCAATTTTTCCCTTCACACAAACTCCCTACTCAGGAAAGTAAATCGAGAAACTGAGATAGCAAGCAGACCAATGTTAATGAGATGGATGTTTGAAATTATGTCATAGAAGATGAACTCATTCTATCAATAGATGCTAGGTTTGGCAATAGCTTCATTTTAGAAAAGTAATAAAAAAGAAGTATATTCAGTATATCAGGCACAGAAAAGTGTATATTGATGAGAAGTGGTTGGGTCAGTGTCTACTGGCATGTACATTTCATCAAATGGAGGTATAAGATTTACTTACTAAAGCTCTTGGTAGAAAAGGAATTTACTCACACTATTAATAATAAAGAAGTACAAGGACTGGAAAAGGATAATACATATTAGATGCATACACATCAATGTAAAAAAATTCCATCTTATTTTTAAAAATAAGGTTAGCATATTGAATAGAACGTTATATTAATATGAAATAAAATCATGTTACTGTACTTGTGAATGAGCTATCTTCTCTGAAGAAAGTCTTTCAATGTATATTGAACTTTCAGCAGACAGTCAACTTTCAGCCATGGTGTTAAACTGTGGTTGGAAGAGGGAGATGTTTACATTGGCTTTTCTGGAAAGAAGTCTGTATCTATTGCTATTTTCCTTGCTTCCTTCAGATCTGTGAGGTCTGGTTTTATGGTTCTTGTTCCTGTGGTTTCTGCCTAGGTGGAATATAGACTTGACATGATGTATTTCCAGCCATCTTTGTATTTCTCAGCATATCTTGATTGGCTCAACTGAGGTCAGTCTCCTTCTATAATTTGAGGCATACATTTCACCATTTATGAGGAAGACAGGTCCAGACAGACAGACACAGTGATCAGGAAAGCTGGAGGAACACCCCTTCTCACCCTGAGTGCCTTTTCCTTTCTTTGTAAGTTTTTAGTTTTTTTCTGTGGTTTTGAAGCAGGCCATGGAGCTATGGCTAAGTTCTCTCTTTTTGGTAATTTGTGCCTCTTTCATATACTGCTGTTAGGTAGCATGCACCCAAATCTACCTATGTGAAATTATAAAATGTTCAAATATGTTGCCAAGACACTTATCACCATTTGAAAATGTAGATGGGAACATTGGCATGACAGCTGCATTTTTCCCTTAATATAATCACAAATTACATGCAAAGGAATGATGTTTTTGCTTCCAGATATAATTTGGAGGTTTAGGCTTCTCTGTTAAATAAGTGAGATGTTTCTAAAACATCATTTGTACTGTTTTCTTTTCCCCTCAGTCCCTGAATCCTAATGTGAAAGTGAATTTTGTATAGGTGAAAGGATTTGCAAACAGTAACAGAAGTTAGATCTAGTTGCATAGATGAATGTGGATATGACAGCAAACTGAGGGCATGCTCATTCTGTGTCTGTGACCCTTACAATGCTACAGTGTGTTTTAACATCATGATAGCTTATTAGTGCCTAATAAATAGAAAGTGAAAGATCCTCTGATAGGGTAAATATGCATACTTTTAATATTCAAGATATCAGGAGATCTTTTTCACTACCTTTTAGAAATATATATTTCTATGTCTCAAACTAATTATATATCTAGCTCTATTGCGAACCACAATAATTAAAAAAAAAAAAAAAAAAAAAGGGTGGTGCACCTTCCACCAAGTAAGCTGTAAATTAAAGCAGTTCTCAAACTGAGATGTTTTCTCTGTTACTTTCCATAGAACTAACACAATAATTTATTTTCATAAAATATTATTATAATTCTAGTAAATCACTTCTTAACTTTGCTATTGATTATTACACTAAATGGAAGGAAATGAAGGATGAACCAAATAAAAAAAAGGTATTGAGAAAGGGTGCAAGAACAGCAAAGATTTGTAAGACAAGATGCATCACCATGTAGTATAGTCTTCGTTTCTCATCTCATCTGTCATTGAGTATCATGGAACATTATGAAACTGAAAGACTATGAATCAGTTCAATCCACTTGATCTACAGCCTGGACTATAGCATGACTTTCTTTGGCCTGCCACTGAAGAAATAAAAACATAGAGACATACTATTATTTATAAAAGCTTAGGTACTATGGCTGGGCAGATTCTCAGCTATTCTAACCCCTACAAACCCTGGCTCTAGTCATGCCATGTGACCAGTTATCTCTGTCTTACTCAGTCCCATTGATGAATCCTTCTGCATCTGTTTCCTCTTATAGAGTCTTCTCCTAACCCATTATATCTGCCTTTCTTTTCCTTCCTAGCTATTGCCCATCAGTTCTTTATTAAGCTAATCAATAGGGGAAGGAGGAAGAGTGTATACAAAATTGATACTGGTGATAAGACATAAAAATAACAATAGCAAAGTCTGGACAGTAACCAAACAGTAATCAGCCGTTTGCCACTGAAACAATAAACAATTGAATATACAACTGCAACCTTTAAACAGTGCACAAAAAATTACCCCAACATCTCTCTCTTTTTTGTCCAAGAAAGTGCTTTTCTCTAACATCATTAAACTGTATACAATAAGAACACTATGAGAACTATCATGCAAGAATTACATTCATGATGTCTAGTCCATATGTACTTTGTTATCTACACTATCTTGATGAATCTTAAGTTTTGTACCTAAATCATTTTTATAAAACATTTTCTGTTTAAAAATATATTTTATTAATTTATTCATATTACATCTCAATTGTTATCCCATCCCTTGTATCCTCCCATTCTTCCATCTCTCCGATTTTCCCCTTACTCCCCTCCCCTATGACTGTGACTGAGGGGGACCTCCTCCCCTGAATATGCTCATAGGGTATCAATTCTCTTCTTGGTAGCCTGCTCTCCTTCCTCTGAGTGACACCAGGCCTCCCCATCCAGGGCATGTGGTCAAATATGGGGCACCAGAGTTCGTGTGAAAGTCATTCCCCACACTCTGCTCAACTGTGGAGAATGTCCTGTCCATTGGGTAGATCTGAGTAGGGGTTTGAAGTTTACTAAATGTATTGTCCTTTGCTGATGCCATAATTTGAGCAGGAACCCTGGGCCCAGGTCTGCCCATCATAATGTTCTATTTCCCCATTCTCCTTTGCTTCTCTCACCTAGAATCCCAATAGGAAGTCTTCCCCTCTGTCCTACTTTCCTGGTAAGTGAAGACTTTCATGGGGACATGCCCCTTGGTCTAGTGTCCAGATATAAGTGAATATATACCATTTGACTCTTTCTGCTTCTGGGTTAACTCACTCATTGTGATCATTTGTAGTTCAATCCATTTGTCCACAAATTTTGGGAATTCTTTGTTTTTAATAGCTGAGTAGTATTTCATACTGTAAATGTATCATAGTTTCTTTATCTATTCTTATGCTGAGGGACACTTAGGCTGTTTCCATGTTCTGGCTATTATGAATAAGGCTGCTATGAACATCGTTGAACAAATGTTCTTGTGGTGTGCTGGAGCATCTTCTAGGTATATTCCAAGGAGTGGAATAGCAGGGTCTTGAGGAAGCCTTATTCCCAGTTTTCTTAGATAGCATCAGATAGATTTACAAAGTGGTTGTACTAGTTTATATTCCCATTAGCAATGAAGGAGTGTTCCTCTCTCCCTACGTCCTCGCCATCATGTGATATCACTTGAGTTTTTGATGTTAGCCATTCTGATGAGTGTAAGATGGAATCTCAGAGATTTGAGCATTTCTTTAAGTGTTTCTCCGGCATTCAATGTTCCTCTGTTGAAAATTCTCAATTTAGTTCAGAACCCCATTTTTCAGTTGGGTTATTTGGTTTGGTGATGTTTGTTTCTTGAGTTCTTTATATATTTTGGATATTAGACCTTTGTCGGATGTAGTGTTGGTGAGGATCTTTTTGCAATCTGTAGATGGTTGCTTTGTTCTGTTGACAGTGTCTCCTGCCTTACAGAAGCTTCTCAGCCTCATGATGTCCCACTTATTAATTGTTGAACTTAAGGCCTTGGCTGTTGGTGTTCTGTTCAGGAAGTTGGCTTCTTTGCCAATGTGTTCCAGTCTCTTCCCCACTTTTTCTTCTAAGCAGTTTAGTGTCTCTGGTTTTATGTTGAGGTCTTTGATCCACTTGGACTTGAGTTTTGTGCATGGTGACAAATATGGGTCTAATTGCATTTTTTTTTTTTTTTTTTACGTGTAGACATCCAGTTAGAATAGCACCATTTGTTGAATATGGTATCCTTTTCGATTGAATAGATTTGGTTTCTTTGTCAAAAATCAAGTGACCATATGTATGTGGAATCATATCTGGGTCTTTGATATGATTCCACTGATCAACCAGGTTATTCCTCAAGAGGATCTTTAATTATAGGATTTATTATAGGATTGTTTTTGCTACTTTGGGTTTTTTTTTCCATATGAAGTTGAGAATTGAACTTTCACTGTCCTTAAAAAATTGTGTAGGAATTTTGATAGGGATTGCATTAAATCTGTAAATTGCTTTTGGTAAGATGGCCGTTTTTACTATGTTAATTCTCCCAATCCATGAGCAAGAAAGACCGTTCCATCTTCTCATGTCATCTTATATCTCTTTCTTCAGAGTTTTGAAATTTTTTCAAACCAGTCCTTTACTTGCTTGGTTAGGGTAATTCCTAAATATTTGTATTGTTTATGGCTAATATGAAGGGTGTGGTTTTCTTAATTTCTTCCTCTGTATCATTGTTATTTGTATATAGGAAAACTACTGACTTTTTTGAGTTAATTTTGTATCCAGCCAATTCGCTGAAGGTGTTTATCAGCTGTAGGAGTTCTCTGGTGGAATTTTCGGGGTCATTTATATATACTATCGTATCATTTGCAAATAGGGATAATTTGACTTTCTCCTTTCCCATTTGGATACCCTTGATCTCCATTTGTTGTCTTATTCCTCTGGCTAGAACTTCGAGTACTATATTGAAGAGATATGGAGAAAGTGGGCAGCCTAGCCCTGTTCTCAATTTTAGAGGAATTTTCTTGAGTATCTCACCATTTAACTTGATGTTGGCTATTGGTTGCTCTACATAGCCTGTATTATGTTGAGGTATGTGCCTTGTATCCCTGATTTCTCCAACCTTTAAACAGGAATGGTTGTTGGACTTTGTCAATTGCTTCCTCTGCATCTAAGGAGATGAGCGTGTTGTTTTTTATTTTCAATTTGTTTATATGGTGGGTTACATTGATGGATTTCTGTATATTAAACCATCCCTGCATGCGTGGAATGAAGCCTACCTGGTCATGGTGAATGATATATTAGATGTGTTCTTGTATTTGTTTTGTGAGTATTTTATTGAGTATTTTTTTGCATCAATGTTCATAAGAGTATTGGTCTGACATTCTCTTTCTTTGTTGGGTCTTTGTGAGGTTTAGGTATCAATGTGACTATGGCCTCATAGAATGAATTTGGCAATGTTCCATCCATTTCTATCTTTTGAAGTAGCTTGAAGAGTATCAGTATTAGCACATCTTGAAGGTCTGGTAGAATTCTGCACTGAAACCATCTGGCCCTGGGCTTTTTTTGATTGGGAGACTATCAATGATTGCTTCTATCTGTAGGGGAAATGGGACTATTTAACTTGTTTTTTCTGTTCTTCACTCAATTTTGCCAAGTGGAATTGATCTAGAAAATTGTACGTTTCCCTTAGATTACAAAATTTTGTGGCATATATGCCTTCAAAGTAGGATCTTATGATTCTTTGTATTTCTTCAGTGCCTATTGTTATGTTTCCTTTTTATTTCTGAGTTTGTTGATTTGGATACTGTCTCTCGGTCTTTTAGTTAATTTGGCTAACGGTTTGTCTATCTTGTTAATTTTCTCAAAGAACCAGCTCTTGGTTTTGTTGATTCTTTGGACTGTTTTCTTAGTTTCTAATTTGTTAGTTTCAGCCCTGAGTTTGATTATTTCCAGACGTCTACCTTCTTGGGTATTTCTGCTTCTTTTTTTTTTTTTTTTTTTTCCCTAGGGCGTCCAGCTATGTCCTTAAGTTGCTTATGTGAGATGTTTCCAATTTCTTTTTAAAAGCACTTAGTGCTATGAATTTTCCTCTTAGCACTGCTTTCAATGTTTTCCACAAATTTGGGTATGTTGTTCTTTCATTTTCATTGAATTTCAGGAAGTCTTCATTTTCTTTCTTTATTTCTTCCCTGGCTCAGCTGTCATTAAGTAGAGTTGTTTAGTTTCCATGTATGTGTAGGATTTTGGTTATTTCTATTGTTGTTGAATTGCAGCCTAAGAGCATGGTGATCTGATGTGGCACAAGGTCTTACTTCAATCCTCTTGTATCTGTTGAGGCTTGCTTTGTCACCTACTATGTGATCAATTTTGGAGAAGGTTCAATGGGGTACAGAGAAGAAGCTATATTTCTTTTTGTTTGGGTGAAAGGTTCTCTAGCTATCTATTAGATCCATTTGATTCATGACATTGGTTAATGATGTAATTTCTCAGCTTAGATTCTGTTTCAATGACTTCAGTCAGAGTGGGGTGTTGAAGTCTCCCACTATTATTGTGTGGATATCGATGTGTGGTTTAAGCTTTTTTAGCAGATCTTTTACAAATGTGGGGGCCCTTGTATTGGGAGCATAGATGTTCAGAATTGTGATGTCATCTTGGTTGACTTTACCTTTGATGAATATGAAGTGTCCTTCCTCATCCCTTTTGATTAATTTTGGTTGAAAGTCTATTTTGTTCGATATTAAAATGGGTACACCTGCTTGCTTCTTGTGACTACTTGCTTGGAATATTTTTTCTAGCCTTTTACCCTGAGGTAATGTCTATCTTTATGGGTAAGATGTGTTTCTTGAATGCAGAAGAATGTTGGATCTTGTTTATGCACCCATTCAGTTAGTCTACAGTTTGGAGAACATGCTGTCAGGGAAACAGTGGTTAGTTTGCTACATTAGAAGCAAGCTCTCTGTGGATGTTCTTCAGTGCCCACCATCTTCTTTAAAGGAGATTGGAGGTGTTACTAGGAGCTGATGTGTTTAACTGTCACAAAAAGCCTTTTGTTATTCAAACATTTTAAATACCACATGCTGTAGCTCTCTGAACTCTTTGAAGACCATCTATCTATATAAAGTACAAATTGTTTGTTTCTAGCTATTTACTACCTGGTTAACTTTGAAACCATTTACAGGAGACCCAATATAGCTTTTTTTCTGTAATTAACTAAACCAGTACCTAACAAGAGTACAAGTTTGATTACTTTAGATAACCAACTACAAACCCGTATTTCTTCATTATCCTAAAAAGTTTGTAATAGTAGCTTTTAAGGACATCACATTTTTAAATGAGTTGTATATGTACAATACCTTAAACAAGAGTTAAAACATATGTGCAGTATGTTGTAGCAAAACATATCCTTAATTTTTTATCAATATACAATAATTAATACTAATGTAAAATATCTGAGACTTGTTCTTGCTTTCTTAGTCTAAGAATAGGTAAAATAATCTACACTTATTTTTGTTTATATCCCTATATACTACTCATCTGGCTTTTCACCATATATCTCCCTTTTCACTTCCTACCACTAAATAGGAGAAAAAGGATATAGGAAAGAAAGAGAAGGAAAGAAAGATATCGCTGAATTTAACCTTCTTTACTTAATTCCTCTTTGACCACGGCCAATAACAATTTACAACCAACCTGCCACCCCAAAACGACAACAATAGTCCATAACCCATTGAACAACCAAAAACCACCCACCCAACTTCTTTGGAGTAAGGGCATTACGTTCAAAAAATTGTTTCTTCCTGTCTAGCAATGAAGGAATCTTCTGGGGATCCTAAGAAAACTGGGATATTGGTTAGTTCTTTGGAGAGCTTGCTGTTTCATTTGCTATCTAGTCTCTATGTGATTGGAAAGTGCAGGGCTTAAATGAAGTCCTGTTTAAGGTGATCTGTGAAGCTGGATTATTTGAGCTATCTACTTTTAAGTTGTTCAGGAGGCAACTTTAAGGAAAGAGCAACTGGAGCAGTATTGAAGGCTGGAAAATAGAATATTTGATTTGTCTTCATTGGTGTCTGGTCTTTTTACTCTGAAAACACACACAGACACACACACACACACACATGTTTAAAGATAACATAGAGATAATTTTATGCTCTATGCTTGAGCTGGCAGAAGATATCTAAGAAATCCATTTGGACTATATAACGAAACTGTAATATAGATCTCCATCCATGCCATAGGAAAGGATGGCAGTGTATTAATAAGTCATGACCAGGTAGCCAACAAGATTTATTGGCTTCTGCAGAGGCATTCGTGTCTTAGCTAGTTTCTGAGATATTTCCACATAAGGAAATTAATATTTCTGTTACATATTTTGTTCTTCTGGGTCTCTTACTTTATGTTTGTAGCCAAAATATTCAGGACGTCTCACCTGGTCATATCTAATCTTAATTAACTTTTAAGGAATACACAACTTTTCATTTCCTCTTGAAACAAAGGCATATGCTCTTTCCTAATGAGATATATTTTCTGACTTTTATTCTGAAGTTAGCACATCCTCAAATTCAATAAGGTGATTTAATTTGGCAGTCTTTCTAACATCCAGTATTTTTATTTATTTTTAGCTGTGCTACCAGTCTCATTGACATTTAAAAAATTTAAAGTCAGTAGAGCTTTATTTAATCTATCTTTGGGAGATCTCATATACCTCTTCTGTTTCATGAGCATATCCTGTAAGGCATGGTTAGATCTTTGCACAACTTCTTGACTTGTAAGACTGTAAGGTACATCAGTAATATCTTTTATGTTGTAATATTTAAAGAATTGTTGCATTTTACTATATACATATGTTGGGATGTTATCAGTTATGATCTGTAAAAGTATTTCTAATATAGTCATCATTTTTAATAAATGTATAATTACATAATCAGCTTTTTTAAGAATTCATGGCAGAAGCCCATTGAAATCCTAAATAGTTATCAATTATATAATGTATATACTCTAATTTTCTAACATTGAAAAATGAAATGTGTCTATCTGACAAATTTCATTTCTTTGGACACCACTAGGGTTATTACCAGCAGATAATGGATCTTAATTATACAAAGAACAAATAGGACAATTTAAAAAATAATTTCTGTGGCTTATCACCAAGATATAGAAACATTTTCTTTAAACCTCTACTATTTTCATGATGTCGTTAATAATAACTTGAAGCCTCTAATATATTTCCTATTAATAGTTTATCTATCTCCTCTTTTCCTACTGCTAATGGCCATGGGAACCTATAAGTGTTTGAATATGATATCTATCTATCTATCTATCTATCTATCTATCTATCTATCTATCTATCATCTATCTAAATATCTATCTGTATGAGATCTCTGATTTGAATTACTTGTTACAGTTGTACAAATAACAAAGCTAATTTTGAATCATCTGGAATAAGTTCAGCAGTTTTTATGTGCAAAACACCTTTATCTGCACATTGAATATCAGTAATTATGTTAGGTTCTGGAAAATCTAATAGAAACATGAGAATATATAATTCTGTTTTTTTTTTACTGAAGTTTATGGATTTTGAATTATTTTGCTTATGTTCTCTGACTTATAAGCTGCCACTTCTGGTTTATTGGCATATGTATAAAAGGTAAGAGATGCAGAAATTAACATTCTCACAAGCTCTTTTCCAGTCGCCATTTATTATCTATAATGATGTGATTTCGCTATTAGTACACAACACTATAATTTTTGTTGAATCTGTTTCTGCTAATTGATGAAGTCTGATTCTCCCTTTTATAATCAAATCAGAAAACTTTTCTACATAGGATTTTAGTTTTTTACTCATGTTCTGTGCTAAAAATTTCTTTTCTAAGATATTATCTGTTCTCTGCATAAGGATTTCTGTGTTAGTAGTCGAAAGTGAAATAACTAAAATAAAATCCAGCTTTGGTCCACATGTGCATACTGTAATCTCTTCTACAGAGCCAATTCTCAATCTGATTCAGCTGATATTTTTCTTGGACTGTTTGAATCACCTTGTAAGGATTGAAATAAATGCAAAATAAGTTTAATTTTAGATACATCAGTATAAAATTCAAATGTAAGATTATTCATCAAACATTATATGTATTTCTACTCTAATATGAAGTATTGTACCCATATAATTCAATTATAATAAAAGGTTTACTTCTAATACTTTGAAAGTGCTATTGCAGGTTGTTTAGGATAAATAAGCCATATAAGTTACTTTTCAGTTGATCAAGTCATGATCTGTTTTATTACTAGTTTATCTTTATCACAAGAATATACATCTTAGGTGCACAAATAGATACGATTCTAAAGAAAGATAAGGTAAAATAGTTAGATAACGTTTTCAAAAGCACAAGAGACACACAGAATATAGCATTTAAAATGCTTTTTACTATCTTAAAGATTCATGGAGAGACAGAATAACTCCTGGCAACACCCAGCCTACCTCAAAGAAAATAATGAGCATCAGAGAACCTCCTAATGGAGATGGCTTCAAATGTGGCAAACAAACCACTGGGCTAAATGTCCTCATTTCTACCACAGACAGAATTCTGCCTAAAAAAGGGCAAGCTTGGGTGCAGGCAGAGTTGACAGCCATACTCTCCAAGACAGGGTAAGCAAGTCCTCAATCATTCCTGCCTCACAAATATGTCAGTCAGATATATTGGGCCAGAAGGCTGAAGATGATGCTTCAATGTTATAGAGAGTTTTGGGCCACTGCTCAGGTAGCAAATTGTATCTGTCATCTCATTTCAGAAGCTAATACCCTGCACTCCTGGTATACTCAAGTAATCAGGTTTATTCCTTCTCAAGTCTCTGGTGGGGTTGAATACCAGATGGTTTAGTTTTTCAATTAATCTTAGTTGTTTAGGGGTTAAGATGTGTATAGTTCTAGGTAGATGTTTTAAGTTGATAATGGCAAGATATGATAGATATTGATTTATATACTGAATTTTAGCCACACCAAGATAGAAAGATGTTTTCTTCAACTCTGCCAAATACAAATAGCCAAAACACTAGGAATGTAACATATATATAATTTCTGATTGTATCTGTGGTTCTTCTTGCTATACATAGTTTATTGTATATATGTGTAATAATATAAATGTATATGTTAAAATAAAATAATATTTAATAGAATAAAACAGAAAACACTAAACAAAAAAAACCACAAAACAAAAGAACATACAGAAGATTAAAATAATTACTAAATGTAATTATTTCTATCTTGATAAATACATGATCCAAATGCTTTCTCTCTCCCCTTCTCTCTCTCTCTCTCCCTCTCCCCCTCTCTCTTTCTTTCTCTCTCGTGTGTGTATGTGTGTGTATGTGTGCTCAATTTTTTAATACAGAAAATATTTTTTTCTTAATGTCTCTAACTCTCTCCTTCCTTTAGACAATTCACTTTATCATTTAAACTTAATATTTATTTCTCATTTGCTGTTTTTAAAATTACAACATTACCTGGTCAGAAGCTTAGGACTTCAGCTTCTCAGTTACATCGCTGCTCCTGAAAGGTGTTCTTTCAGCAGGGCCTGCAGCCTCCACAGGCCAGCTTGTGAAGATAGGGCTGGCTCTGCAGCCTCATGTCATTCCTGCAGGCTGCCCTACTGGTTCCATTTTCTGCTGGCAGCCCCATACCAAGCCAGTCTGCCAGGTGTGCTTTGCAGGCTTTCACCTGCAGGCACCCCTTTCTTAGGCTTCTTCATTGGATCTCTGCCCCAACATGTTCCGCTAAATACAATGGGGTTTTCTTGGACCCACCTGCAGTTGAATAAAGACACAGAGACATAATACTATTTGTAAAAGCTTAGGCACTATAGCTGGGCATATTCTAATTATTCTAACCTGACAAATACTGGCCTTTATACTTCCACATGGCCAGTTACCTCTCACTCAGCCTTGGAACCTCTTCCTTCCTGTGTCAAACAGATAAATCCTCCTGAGTCTGCATCTGATTTCTTTCACTGAGTCTTCTCTCAGCCTAGAAGTCCTGGATTTCCTGTATTTCTTAGGTATTGGTATAGATTTTTATTAACTCAACCAAAAGTGAGGGATTAAGAGGATTTACAAAATATGATACCTGTGATGTTGAATAAGAGTAGAAATACCTAAGTCCAGATAGTACTCAGTTATTTGTCAGTAAAGAAATAAAAATAAATATACAAAGACAACCTCCACATGGCACACAAAATGGTTCACCTCAATAATGGATACATCAAGCTATATCTAACTTGTCATAGATGGTAATCAGAAGTGAAACAAAACTAAAGGTAATGAATTACAATTATTTTTTTGTCATTAAGACAAATAAAATAATTACAGGAGCATGTCCATGAATCTAACCTCAAAAAGAATATTTGACATTATAGCACTATACTTGTCATTTTTGATTCATTTCAAATGTTACTGTTAAACTACAAATTTAACTATTTATTATAAATACAAAAAAGTTTAAAAGCCCTCAACCTTATAAAAAAGACTTACTGGACAATGCTCTGGCTTTAATCAATTAGTTTATTCTGTCAGAAAAAGGAAAATTGTAATACCTGGTGTGATATTTTCATTTGACATCATATCAGTTCAAATATTTGGGATTGTTCTTAATAAGATATTTCAGTTATGCACAGAAATAACTTACATTTTATAGTTAGTTTTCAAGTGACTGAATATTATAATTACAGAATAACAACAAAATAATAGTTTAATCTGGGAAAAATCTTACGAATTCAAATAATTATTTTAGAGTTAAGCTCATACACTAAATGACATGATTGTATAATGTTTAAAAATGGCAGGCCTTTGAAGAACAGCCTTGTGAACCCACCAAGCTGGGAGGCCTGCCAGAACTACAGAGAGGTGTTGGAGGATAGCCCAGGCACTTACTGAGCCTTAGCCTCAAACTGCAAGTAAGAGGACGGCTGAAGGCTTTTGCTCAGTGGTAGAGTGCTTTCATAGCATCACTGAGGCTCTTTATTTAATTGCCAACAAGGTGGCACTTGCCATAATCCCAGCATTCAGGAGGCAGAGGCAGGAATTTGCTGTAAATTCAAGGCCAACCTGATCCACACAGCGAGTCCAGGATAGCCAAGGTTAAACAGAGAAACCCTGTCTCAAAAACAACAACAACAAAAATCATAAAACTTCAAATTGGCAAAATTAAAAGGCTTTCTTATTAAAGATAAAATGTATTTCAAAGCATAGTATAGCATTTCAATGTAAATCCTAATTCTTTAAACTTTTTACTCACTCAGTCTCTTGTCCCAATATTCTGTTGGCATGGGATTGGTTCTCTGTACCAGATGCTCTAAGTATCATAGTCCTTTTCATGGAATAAGTTGAGAGATGTGTGGCTCTAAATTAAATCTGGCTTCTCTCTACTTTGTCATTTAGAAAACTATCAATTCTTTACAAAAACCTAATAGGCCACACTTTCTATCAGGTTGCTTATAACAACATGTAGGTTTCATAAATGTAAGTGACTTTAACGTTAACAAGTTCTTTAGATAGCTATGGCAGTCAACATATTATATGATCTTTTCTTGGTTTTCTCTCAGCCCTTTCTTCCCAACGTGACTCACTCTTAGTTCCATAGAGTAGCCCCTGGTATATTAATTTCTCAACAAAAACATCAGCATTGCTTTCACAAGTTTGACCTTTCTTAGCCAGAAGAACTTCTTCATGCCTCTGAAAATCTCTATTCTACACTCATGTCATTTTGTTTCCAGTACCCAGTAAAGCTTGTAAAGAGAGAGGGATTCCTCCATCTTCCTGTCTTGACCCCCACATACCCTTTCAAAAGACAGAAAAAATTGTTCCCCAGATCCCACTTACTCCTGGGTGATGGGCCAGACTTTGGCACTTCCTCATGTGCAGTGAGTACTGAAACTAGTCAAGGCAGTCATGCATTCTCTCTTTTGTCAATGCTTAATATTCATGCATCTCCACTCTTTCCTCTAGCTTCTGTCTTACAGCATCCCCAAATTACTCTCAAGAGTGTCCTCACATCACTGAGTTCGTAGTTACCACATGTAACTTGCTAGTCCAAAGCATTGTCTGCCCTCTGCTCTAATGCAAGATTAGGCAATTCATATATATATTTGGCAGTGTGCTTTTGGTAAATTGTCTGCACTGACCAGAAGTCTTTATTTATGACTTTACTGTGCCATGGAACCTTATGTCTCCATCTTTTACATGCTACTTTCTCAGTTTAAACATACTTCTTGTGATATATTCAGCTGTCCAATTTGAATGTCACTTTCATTTTTTATCTTACCTTGCCATTATTGATTTTGAATAATCTTCCTTTAAAAATAAAGGAACCATTATTTTTTTCATATTAAGTAAATTAGCACCTAGAAACTCACGATCTCTTAATTTTTACTAAATTGCATGAATTTTAACATCTTTCATTGTAAATATTTAAAGTTAATTATAAATTCACAGATAAGATATTCAATTTTCTATTTTCATTTCTCCAAACTTCTTTTGTTTCTTATACTTATATCAATAAAGGGTGTTAAATACAATTTAATCATATGTTTTACATAAATTACAAAATTTTAATTATTCAATGCGAGGTAACTTGCGATTTAAATTGTTCTAACTCCTTCCCATGTTAACAGTCACCACAAAAGCTGACTGTGAGAATTGAACAAAATTTACCATATAATGATAGGCCTGCATGTATCTGGTGCTGTTTCTGTGTTACAGATTGAACCCAGTTTCCCTTCCATTGCACTGAGGCAGAAAAATAGAAGCTGTATTTTCAGTGACCTGCCTTTCTTTAAAAACTAGCAAATATAAACAGATGAAACCCAAATTTTGTTTTGTTTGTTTGTTTGTTTTGCTTTTTATTTTTTTGAGATGTGGTCTCTCTGTGTAGTCTTGGCTGTCCTGGACTCTCTTTGTAGACCAGGTTGTCCTCGAACTCACAGTGATCCACCTGCCTCTGCCTCCCTAGTGCATGGATTAAAGGTGTGTGCCACCACGCCCAGGCAAATTTTCATTTTGTGTCAAAATATATATGTCCATTAAGTACCAAAAATTTATAATATAAAGTATAAAGAAAATTACTATAGTATTTTAAACTCTGGAGAATTTTTGTATCATTTTTTTCATCATGTTAAACTGGTTAGATTTATTATAAAATTTAGCTGTCTAGAAAACTTTATTGACAGAAATGGGTTTCCTTTAATTATAGGTAAATTATTTTTCCATTATTTTTATCCTAACCAAATTTTATTTATTTTTTAGTCATATCTAAACAAAGTGAAATAAGGTTAGGTCTGCTTGCAAATGTCAGTTGACAAACTACTAACTATCAATCTTCTAAAACTGGCATTAAATGGATCACAATTACTGAAACTGAATTTTGCTTGTTACATCTAAATGTCAGGGAAAAAGATTTTCACCATCTCATTTGTCCAATGTCCTTTATGAGTGATTATTTAACCTTTGAATTCACTAGATTGTAATACCAATGAAAACATAATACTATTTAGATTGAGAAATGTATTTGCTACGGAAAGACCCCAAATTAAAAGCCTGTTGTAGACTGAATGTTCAGCAGTAGGTAGCGTTATTGAAATGTTAATATATAGGCTTTTAGGAACAATGTTATAAATGGCAGTTAATGTAGCTTTCTAAAATTCATATTTAATCCCTATGAAAAATGAATTCAATGCAAGACTTGTGGGCATATAAGAGAAAGAGAATTATTGATGCTAATTATTTTCATCCTCTGCTTGAGGGAAAGGAGTCTTTGTCTGGGAATGGAGATTTCCCCTGGATGCCTGCTGGAATTTCTGAATATGGATATTTTCTAGAGGCTTCTGTGTTTCTGCTGACAGTTCTTAATTGTCAAGTATCTTTTTTGTTACTTCTTAGAGATGTTTGACCTTTCATTTACAAAATAGTCACTATGTAACACAGTAAATAAGATATGGGGAAAATAAAAGCAGTAAAGAAAGAGAGCCTGAAACTAAAAGCATGGTGTGGACAAACCGATCCCAGAGAAGATGAGGATGCATTTAAATTTTACCTTCTGTGTTTCCTACAGGTGAGGGATCAAAGAGGGGGATAGTTTTAGACCCTGATCTAAAGGTGATCGAGGATGAACACATAACACAGACTATTTGGTGAGAAAGTAGGGTGTTTTTAAAAGCTTTGTTGATGCTTACCTCCACATATATTTATGGACATACAGAAAAATATATTGACTATCACACTTTATTGGTGCTCCTTAAGAAAAGGGACACCTTGTATCTTTTAGGAACAATTTTACAAGTGACATTTCATGCTGCTTTCCAAAAGCCATATTTCATTCTATCAAAAATAAGAAACTAACCTGTATGTGTTTAAGACAATGTCAATAATCAATGTTAATTAATATTTTAAAAAATCACTTACCATAGTAATCTGATAAAAGGCAATATTAAAATTGTACTTGCTCTTAACAGGAATATGTAAGTAGATACAAATGTGAGTCATTATTTTCATGGAATAGTAAAAACACCACCCTCTGTTCATTTCCTTTGTTTGGGGCCTCTCACTTCCCTCTTACAAGAAGTGGGATTTTTTTTTTTTTCATATCCCTGGAAATGTGGCTGAGTTTGAAGATATAAAAGTTGTTCTCTTGAAATCCTGTTAATGTCCAACGACACATAATACCCAGGTGAGCTTGTTGTAGACCATGACACTGGAGAAATTTAAGATCCATACCTTTATTCAAGCCAAGGCTTAGAGACAAAAGTCTAGCCAACTTGGCAAACCTTTTGCCTTATTCAAAATTGAAACATATGTATAAATAAGTAAATCAAAGACCATCTGAGATTTTGCCAGAAATACCCTGCTCAGTTGATACATGGCCTCATGTATTGTTTTATTGTTATTATTATTATTATTATTATTGTTGTTGTTGTTGTTGTTGTTGTGGTTGAAATTTGATTTTTTAAGTCATTAGTTTTCTGAGTGATAAAACATTACAGAAAATTACTAAGATCTACTGTACTTATTTCCTGAGAGAAAGTTTTGCTTTTTTGACCACATAATTAAATTGAGGTTTTTGTGTGTCACATGTTGCATTTGTAGGAAAAAAATTAATTGCAGAAGTCGCTTAACCAGTAAATTTTTGCTGCACAAGAATGAAAAGCTGAGTCTGGGTCTTCAGCTCAAGCATTAAAGCCAGGTACATTGGCGTGAGTGTTACTGGCTCTCTGGTTTAGCTCAATTGGTGAGCTCAGACTTGACTCAAAAATAATGGAAAATCAACTGAAGAGAGTACTTGCTTTTGGACATATATGTACATATGTACCTGAAAATTCATGTGTACACACTCATTAACACACACAAACATATAATGGTAGCAGAAACAAATGATACATACACATTTATTTTGTCTTACTTATTTTAGCCTTAGCTAAATGCCAAAAGACAGCTTCTTTTCTTCCCAAGAATCCATAGCACTACAACACGTTACACAGGAGAATCAAAAAAAAAAAAAAAAAAAAAAAAAAAAAAAAGAAATGAAACACAATTAATAACAAACCCTGTAGTATGATACGTATAGAACACTTCTCTTACTATACTTAGCACACCTAAAGAATACACACTTTAAAAATATATTGTTAGTTCTCTGAGAATTTCATAAAATGCATTTTGAACATATTTAGATCCTTTCCAAACCCTCGCAAGATCCACCCCACTCCCTAGCCACCTATAATTGTGTTTTATTTCTCTTTCTTTGTTTTCACATACATTGAGCTTTGTGCTGCCAATATATTCT
The DNA here is from genome assembly GCF_903995435.1 of Acomys russatus. Taxonomy (NCBI): domain Eukaryota; kingdom Metazoa; phylum Chordata; class Mammalia; order Rodentia; family Muridae; genus Acomys; species Acomys russatus. The sequence continues at coordinate 5,088,474 of NC_067148.1, forward strand.
TGGATGTGTGGCCTTCCACTGGGTTGTGGCTGATTTACCAGTGGTTATATCCTTAAAAATTTATTTCCATCTCTTAGTACCTATAATTTGCCAATAGCTTCTGGGTTAGGAGTGAAACTTTGTTACTAATGTCAGCCTTTCTGTTGGGATGGTATGTTTTGAGTTTGCACAGGTCATGTGCATACTGTCACACTCTCTGATAGTTCATATGGGCACCTTCTCTGTTTAAGACACTGTTTTAATGTAGTCAATGTACCATGGTCTCTGGTTCTTAAACTTTCTCTATTCCCTTTTCTATTATGATCCATGAAACTTTGTGGAGTGTATGTGTCTTATTTTAAGTGTATATTACTGGGTACAATACCATAACCAAAAGCAGCTTGGAGAGGAAAGGGTTTATTTTAGCTTTTAGCTTCACATCACAGTCCATCACTGAATAAGTCAGGCAGGAAGGACCTCAAGGCAGGAACCTGGAGGCAGGAGCTGTAGGTAGTCTTCTTAGGGGATGAAGATTCCACAACCTCTTGCTCTCTGTGCTGTGGCTAGATGTGTGCCTCTGTTTTAATCCTAGTAGGCATCTCCAAATCATTTTAGACAGTCTAAAACACACCTGATAAGTATAATCTAATATAAACTTTTGTTTTATCAACTTTCTTTTTGGCCCGGTAGAACAGTCAATATTTTTAGAAAACAGCTGTTGCCAGATGCAGCATAGCACGGGAAGGCAAATGTTCCTTAATGTTAGCTATTCGCTCTCCATTTCTTCTGTCCTGGGCTCCCTTCCCATTTCATGCTAAATGTCCTCCTTAAGTTATTTTCCTTCACTCTTTTCATTCCTTATGTTCTGTTATCCTCTCTTGCTTAAATTATTTTTCCCTATTTCCCTTTTCTAGCTTCCTGGATTCTGTATGTACTACAATTCAAACGTATTATGCTCTTCGAATATGATCAATGCAAGTTCTTTGTAATGGTTATTCCTTAAAATCTGGTAAAACAGGCAGGTAAATAAAATGATCAGTAAGATAATTATCATGAGTCAACCTTATTTTAAAATACAAAGATTGAAGCATTATATTACCCTCTATTCACGTGAAATTATTATTTTCAATTAAAATAAAGGAATATAACCATGTTTATTAAAATATTAATAAATAATCTTTAGGAAATAAAGGAAAAAGAATAATTCTTGCAATTTTTGTATAAATGAATCATGTATGGGTGTTTTGGGAGCCTGTGTGTCTTGTCAGAAGATGATATCAGATCTCCTGGATGGCGTTACAGAATGCTGTGACCTACCCTGTACGTTTTGAGCCTCCATGTGTGTACTAAGAATTGAACCTGTGTCATCTGTAAAATAACCATTGGGCCATCATGTCACCTCATATATTATATTTTCATTCTTTTTTTTCCTTTGCATACTTTTAATTAATTTTTTTTTTGTTTTTGTTTTTTAACCATCGAAGACTTTATTTTGAGATGATTTTGCAATAAACACAGTGAACAGGCTCCAAGTAGATGTCTATTCTTCTTCTTTATCCTCATCCTCACAGGTGTTGATGCCTAAGTCCGCTTAACCCCTTTCTGAGGCAGACATATCCTCAGAGAACTCACCCTCCTCCATGTGTTTATCCACAAACCAGTGTACAAAGGCTTCTTGGCAATTATCAGGTCCAGGTGGGCCCAGGCTTCAGCACTGGCAATCGTGTTGCTCAGCCTGCACACTACATGCTGCACCTTGGCCATGTAACCCCCAAACACCACAATGGGTGGTTGGTAGTTGATACCAACCTTGGAGCATGTGGGGCACCAACCCACAAACTGGATGCTGACTGTGGTCTTGATGGCAGTGTTCACATCCTTGGACACCATATCTCACTGGTATAGCAGGCAGGAGGTCATGTGCTTGCCATGCCGAGGGTCACACTTTTCTATCTGGATGGCGGTCTCAAATCAGGCATTGTTGATCTCTGCCACTGATAGATGCTCATGGTAGGCCTTCTCTGCAGAAATGACTGGTGCATAGGTGGCCAAGGGGAAGTGGATCCGAGGGTAGGGCACCAGGTTGGTCTGGAACTCTGTCAGGTCCACATTGAGGGCCCCATCAAAGCGCAAGGAGGCTGTGATGGAGGAGACAATTTGGCTGATGAGGTGATTGAGTTTGGTATAGGTAGGGCTCTCAATATCTTGGTTGCAGTGGCAAATGTGATAGATGGCCATGTTGTCTACCATGAAGGCACAGTCTAAGTGTTCCAGGGTGGTATGGGTGGTCAGGATGGAGTTGTAGGGCTCCACTACAGCTGTGGACACTTGTGGGGCTGGGTAGATGGAGAACTCCAGCTTGGACTTCTTGCCATAGTCGACAGAAAGCCACTCCATCAGCAGAGAGGTGAAGTTGGAGCTGGTGCCTGCTCTAAAGCTGTTTACTGATCAGACAGCTTGTGGATCCGGTTCAGTACTGGGTCGCTGATCTCCTTGCCAATGGTGTAGTGGCCATCAGCATAGTTCTTGGCTGCATCTCTTTCCCAGTGATAAGGTGGTCTAGGTAGAAGAGCTGGTGGTATGGGCCACTTTGAATCTCATCAATTACAGTAGGCTCTAGACCACAAAGACTGCCCAAGGCACATGCTTTCCAGCTCCAGTTTGACAGAAGTGGTGAAGGATTTACCCACTCCACCAATGGACTTATTGCTGGGCAACTCCCCATAAGGATGAATCCCATGCTCCAGACAGTAGAACTCGCAGCAGGCATTGCCCATCTGGACACCTGCCTGCTACACATGGACTAGTTTGGGCTGTGTATCTCATGTACAGTCAAGGACATGGATCTCATGAAATCTTAATTTAAAAAATTTTTACATTACAGTTTTAGTTTATTCTTTAGGTATTTTAAACCAGGGACCCCACAACATTTATTCCCAGTCATTTCATGCCTGCCACCAACATTTGTGACCTCCCACCACAAAAAAAGTCAAAATAAGAATATTATTAAAAATAAATAAAGGTCAAATTTGCATTATCTAAATACTCACTGGAGCATGCTCAAACTCTCAGTGGACTTTCTCTTAAATAAAATAGTTCTTCCCTTTCCATATCCTGCCAGAAGCCATCAGTTTTGCAGTGCTAAACTTCAGCAGCCCCACCACACTATAAGAGTTCCCTTCAATTAGCTTCCTTTCTAGACTCTTGCTTCTTTGAGGGTTTGTCACAGGAGCCGTCCCTCTCAGCTGTGCATTTCTAGTCATTGTTCTCACAGGAAAGGTATTCTGTTTTCTTTTGACAGTCAGTGGAAGCAGAGATCCTGAGCCTCAACACTGTTTCTAGTAGCAGCTTAGACCATAAACACAGCTCCCAGCTGTAGGAGAACCAGGGACTCAGACAAGGCTTTCAAAGACATCTCGGACCATGGTCATCACCACGGCCTCAGGTGGTATGTTGATGCCCATGGGCCATGCTTCCACCAGCATCCTATTGATGTGAATGAGCTGCCTGCACAGTCACCCAATTCCATGGTTGTGCCTGGGTCCATGCTGCCACCACAGGCTATGTCTGTGTCCATGCTACTTAACCTGGGTCTCTGTTGATATCCATGGCTGTGCTACAACCAAAGACCATATGGATGTCTGTGGTCTGTGCTGCAGCCTGAGGCCATGTTGATATTTTTATTCTTATTACAAGAAATATTTTTTAAATAAGTTATCATCCTGGGACTTATAGAAAACCATTATAACAATAATAAATGATTCATCTCCGCTTTGAAAAACCTAGATTAGAACAGATTGGATTAGAAATAAGATTGAAGTGACTGATTAGAATTAAAACAAGGTATGATGCTTATATAGAAAAGATAAAGTAAAAAATATGAATATGAAAACAAATATTTGTGGTGTTGTTATCTGGAGATGGCCATAATTTATTGCTAAGATGTCTAAATTTCTACAATGTATTTTTAAGTTATGTGTTGTGATATGATACATTTTTTATACACAACAAGAAGAGACTTAGGTAGTCCTATCTTGAGTTAAATAATTAACTTGAATTAACTAAGGGTCTACTATTACAGATCTCTTGATATTGTTAAATATCCACTGATTGAAGCAACTATCACTGGGGGACATTAGAATATTGTCAATCCTCATATCATGAACAATTTAATATATTGCACCTGAAAAATTTAGAGAACATTAAACATTTGAAACATATATTCAAATTTTTTGACATACTTTGTATTCTTAATAAAAATATATTCAAAGAAATACAGTGTTGTGGTTTGAAATCAACTACCATACCCTGATGGGTTATGAGCTTGAACAGTTGGCTTTGTTGTGGAATGTGCAGAACTTTCAGGAGGGGGAATCTCACTGGATGAAATGGTTAATAGAAGCAACCTGAAGGATTTTTGGTCCATTGCATTTCCACTCACTTTTTTTTTTTTAATTCACTGTACACACAATGTTACTGACTGCCTCATTTTTCTGCTACCATTGAGGCCTAATACCATGTCCTTTCTCAAACCACACCCACATAAGTTCTTCAAAATGCTCTGCTTTTTAAAGAAGAAAAACAACTTACAGAGCAGATAAATGCAGGAATCACTCATGTTTTCTCTGACCCCAACGATTTCAAATGAGAGCCACAGGTGGATAAACTAGTAATTCCAATATTGATAATCAACTGTAAACAAATAAGCAGGCTAACATCTAGCAGGAGATTAGCATTCCAATAAAAATTATGACTCTATTTGCCTCAGCTAATGATTATGATTTCTACGTCAATGCCTTACACTTCATACCTCATCCCTGGGCTTTTATCATAGTATTGTATATATTTCTTCCAGCTCTCTCCATGTATTTAAACATCTAAAATATGCAAAATTTTTATGTTACAAATCAATTAAGAGAAACTTTATTAAAATTACAAAATCTAAGTGAATCATTCACATAGTAGACTATGAAATAGTGGGGTGAGTAGATTTTAAGACAATGATGTCATCAATCGGCCACCAGGACAGTGAGAGGTAAATCCACAGCACCTTGCAGGAAATATTTTGATTCATATCAGACTTCCCTCAAAGGTAATGCTTCTGTTTCTTGTAAATAATAAGTAGAATCTTATTCCTGAAAGATCGACCATGCATGTCTATAAATGTCATTTAGAAGGTGCAATTTTGTACGTATTACAACACAAATGTCCAATTTTGAGTTAACAAATTGTCAAACTATATGTTGTTTAATAAACTTCTGTAGTAAGTGAACATGAAACATACATCAGAATTGTAGCATAGCTTTTCAGACACTTTTAGTCTACATACTAAGATTGTTGCTTGATTTTTAGCTGTGTAATGGGAGACACATTGGTTCACTTAAAGCACTGATTTCTTATGCTGGTTCTGCTAATATGTCAAGTGACATTTCTTACTTACATTAATTTTTGTATTGCTTTTTGTATTACACCCTTTTCTGCTCATCATCATTATAATCCAAACATCTGTAAACAATGAGAGGAGCTTTAACACCATAAATTCCTGAGATTAAAATCAGTAAGTATGGAGCATTTTGGATAAAACTCTTTTATTATAAAAGTCTTCATCTTGAAATTGAGTCATCATTTTAGCATATGTCTCACATTGATGTTCTAATCCAATGAACACCTGAGACAAATTTAATAGGGAAAAAGACTTTTGGACAAAAATCTTATATTATGTAAAATATTAATTTGAAATATTAAAAGTAAACATTTTGAAATATACCTCACATTATAGTGATTAGCATGTATAAATAAACAAACTGCAAGGCTTAAAAATAAGATGTTTGCTTCTAAATTAACCATAATATTTGAGCTACAGAACATATTATAAGGGCTCCATGTGCTACGGTGGATGAACTAGCAGCTCATATAATCGTTTTTCTTAAAAATGAAAATGCTGCAGCGTTAGAATCAAACCACTCTCTTAGTCTATATAGTGCTGTATAAATGTAATTATATATACATATATATGTGTGTGTGTGTGATGTCAGGACTGACAATTTGGTATTGTGTAAACAATGAAATGCTCTACACTGGGGAAGACTGTTTCTCCTGCTTTCAGCACTCCTTGATTGCTAATATTTCTTTGTGTAGGGTACAGAATAGCATTTCCACATTCATCTTGGCAAGCCTACTGTCACTGTCCTTGTTCAGTTCATGTTTAAGCAGTCGTGTTGATGAAACTTTAGGGTATAACTTCTGACATTATGAAGAAGACAAAAGATCCATCGAAAACACCCAGTCCTCTAGCTCCTAATCTTTCTGACTTTTTTCCCCACAATGTCCTCCAAGCCTTGGTTTTGGGAGTGTGTGAATAGTTAGATCTGTCCATTGGGACTGGGGCCCACAACTCTGCAATTCAACAATCAGTATGTTTGGATATTTCTTAGTTATTTCTCCTTACAGTAGAGCTCTCTGTTCAGATCTCAGACACACTTTTTGAATGAGAAGTTGGTTTTGATTTAGTTTGATTTTTTTGTGTGTGTGTGTGTTCTTTGTGTATTTTGGAAGTTAATCCTGTCAGATAGATAGCTAGAAAATTCTCTTCCATTCTGTGTGCTTCCTAGCCCACATCCCCTCTAAACCTAAATTTTCTAGGAGACTTAATCATGGAGGAATGTTAAATTTGTCAATAACTTTCTCTATGTTTATTGAGATGATCTTTGATTAAAGATCTTTTGTCTTTAAGTAAGTTTACGTGGTTTATTACATTTATTGACTTGCTTTTGTTGAACTATCCCTGCAGTTTAGGCATAAAGCCAGATTGAACATGGTATAGAATTTTTGATGGGTGTCTCTATTCTGTTTGCAGGTGTAAAACATTTTTCAGTTCACCAGGGACAATGGCCTATAAGTTATCTGTTGTTGCTGTTGTGTGCCTATACCTCGTATGGATACCTGCATGAAACTAGCTTGTCTCTGTCTCCTCTCTCTCTCTCTCTCTCTCTCTCTCTCTCTCTCTCTCTCTCTCTCTCTCTCTCTCTCTTTCTTTCTCTCTTTCTCTCTCCCTTGCTCCCTCCTCCCATCTCTCTCCCCCACTCCCCCACTCCTCCTCTCTCTTCCTCCTCCTCCTACTCCCCGTGAACCTTTCATCTTATAAATTATTTAAGAAGGACTTCATGTAGAATTCTGCTGTGAATTCATCTGGTTATGGAGTTTTTAAGTCGAAGAACTTTTATTACTATTTCAATCTGCTCATTAGTTATGGCTCTGCTTAGGTTTTTGACTTCTTAGTTTGATATCTATGGTTTGGCTGGATCTTGATATCTATTTCTTTTAGGCTTTCCAAGTTAATATCCTACAGGTTTTAAAATATATTCTCATGTAAAATTCTGAAATTTTTGGTGTCTGTTGAAATGTTTGTCTTTTAATTAATTTATGATTCTTTTAATTTGGGTCCCCTCTTTCTTAGTTAATATTGACAGCAGAGTATATACCAATCTTGTTTATCTTCTTAAAGTACCAGCTTTTAGATTTGTAGTGTTTTCTTTGTTTCTATTTTATTTATTTCTTCTATGAATTTTATCAGTTTTGGAAGTAGGCTTTGTTGAGATTTGGTTTGTTTTTGTTTCTTCAATTTCTTGAGTGGCAAAATTAAGTCATTCACTTGTGCACTTTCTGCATTTTTACTGTAAGCACTTATAACCTATATTTATCTTAGAGGACTGAATTCAATGTATATGTGTGTGTGTTTGTGTTGTACCATATTTTTATTTTTATTTACTGTAATCAGATTTAAAGATTTTTCTTAACATCCCAGGATGAGGTCTATTTTAATATGCTTTTCTGTGAAGCTGAGTAGAAATGTATTCTCTGGTGCTTGGATAGAATATTCTGTTGATATCTGCTCTTCCTTTGATGTATGTTACATATATATTTAGGATAGTAATGTCTTCCTGGCTAACTGTTCCCTTGATTAGAGTGAAGTGTCTCTTTTTATTTATTCTGATTAGGTTTGTTTGAAGTCTATTTTTCCCACATATTAAAATGGTAATGCCCGAATGCTTCCTAGTCCCATTTGACTGGAGTACTTTTGTCCACCCTTTTCCTCTAATGCCATGTTTACTTTTAAAGCTAGGAAGTTTCTTGTTGACACCAGAGAAATGAATTTTATATTTTTATCCATTGATGAATCCTGTGATTGGATAATTGACCAATTGACAGTTAAAGTTATTCTTGAAGTGAATGTATTGATTTTGTTGTTAATTTTCGCACTTTGTTTACTCAGTCATACTTCGTATTTTAATAATGTGGCTTCATATTTCTTTACTTTTTTATCATCTCTTTACTATTCTTATTTCTCTCTTGGACTCTCGTTATTGGGTTCTGTACTTTTGTTAGGTTTGGTTTGTTGGAAATAAGCTATTTACAGAATAGAAAATGTTTCTCATTCTTTTAACTATGGCAGACACTTTTCCTGACAAGCATAGTCTTTTTGATTTGGAATGCCTTGCTCAAGACGCCTTTCTCTTTCAGTATTTTATTTGAGAAATCAGCCTTTACTTTGATAGATTTCCTTTAAATGTGACTTTTCATTTTTTAATTTGTTTTGTTTTACTTTCAACTTTCAGTACTCTCTATTTTGTCCTTCTTACTTACTTAGTGGTTTCAATATGATATGCAATGGGAATTTTTCCCCTCATCTTGTCTACTTTGTGTTCTTTGTGATTCCTGTATCTGTATGAATGTGTCTTTATTAAGTTTAGGCAACTTTGCTTCTGTGGCCTTGTTGAAGATCTTCTCTACAGCACTGACTTGGGATTCTTTTCCATCACTCATGCTTATACTCCAAAGGGTTTGTTGTTGTCATTTTTATATTTTCTGTATGTTCTTTAGTGTTTTTACTTTTTATTTGTATTTACTGATTATTGGGTCTATATCCTCAACTTTATCTTTGAGTCCTGACGTTTTATATTCTCTTTCATTCATTCTACTTGTAAAGATTCCCTTTGAGACTTCTAGTTAGTTACCAGGGTTTTCAGTTCCATCTTCATTTCAGTTTGAATTCTCTTCAGTGTATCTATATCATTGTTGAATTTTGTTCTTAAGTCCTGGATTCTCTTTTTCATTTCCAGTAGCCTTATTTTTGTGTTTTTTGAGCATCATTAAGGCTTTTATTCTCCTTAAGTTCTTTGTCCTTAATTTCCTTAAGCTCATTCTTTGTGTCTTCTTTAATGAGGTTTATAAATGTTCTCTTAAGTCCTGTGTGTTGAGGTTCATCTAAAAAAATTCCCATTGTAAAATATTGCTATAAGATTAGCCAAGTTTGAAGAAAATGCACCGGCATGACTTTTCGTATTGTTCATGTTTTTAAATCTAACACAAGTATGTGCAAATATTTTTTATTTCTAAGTCTGATGTGCAAGATCAGGTTGGGGCAGAAGAGAGGATACTTGGGCATGTTGGGTCTCTATGTCTGAAATCAGATAGACAGAGGGGACTGGGCTTGTGTGTATGATTTATCTCCTGGTCAAAACCTGGTGTTTGGAAGTAGATCTGGCTCTGTGGGAAGATTAGAGATGGTGTGGAAGGAGCCTAATGGCTAGAGAGCAATTAGAGAATGTCCAGGTTCAAGCCTAGAGGTCAATTGTAGCACAGGATGTGGGCTAGATATGATGGCTTGGAGGAGGGTGTGTGAACAGAGGTGAACAGAGATGGACAGGAAGATTTATCAGCTAGACCCTCAAGAATGATGTGGGAAGTCCTGCTCTGTTATGAAAATCTGTGTGTGGTGACGGGTAGGTTGATCTTGCTGTAGACATGGCTCTAATGTAGACAATTGTGGACAGACAAAACTGGGGTAGTAGATGTGGCATCAAAGGCTACATATGTCAGGTTAGGGAGAAGACATGAATAGGGGGAGTCAAAAAGACTCACCAGGCAAATAATTAAAATTACAGATAACCAATATATATTATTAAATTTAAATACTTTAAATTTTTATTAAAATAAGATAAATTATTGATAAAATGTACTTTGGACTATATATTTTCATTGTTCTATATACATGCATCCAGTGTTCACATTTACCATAAAGCTATGGCCATTTTAGCTGAAATTATGTGCATTTATTTCTTGCTTTATATATTTCTTATTCTGAGCACAATCAAGAGTAGCTTATTCCAAAAGTCACAGATGCATTTTTGTTATTAAAACAAAAAAGAATAAAGAACAAAATTCAGGCAATAAATCAAAGAACAGGCCAAAGTTAACATTTGATCTGAATATGTCTAAACTTTTATCCTTCTTGAAGTTGAAGCACATAATAAAATTTGATTTGACATATCACTCTCATTATTTTGTTATAGAAGTTGGCAGAAAATGCAAAGTAATGTTTTATAACACACTCTATGTGGGATTTTGTTTGATGATTCTATGTGGGACATTTAACAGTTTGAAAGTAACTTCAGTGGTATTTTTAGGAATGATTAGGGGCAATATTCACAGTTTTTTAAAAGATATCTCCTTAATGAAAGGCAAGAGCTGTCTTAGATTTTCAACTGCTCTGTTGAAACTGAATAATCATAAGCAACTTGAAGTATAAGTTTATTTGGTCTATGCTTCCATGTGATGTCCAACACAGTGTCAGAGCTGGAACTCAAGCTTGGCAGGAGCCTTGAGGCAGGAGCTGATTCAGAAGCCATAGATGAGTACTGTTTATGGACTTGATCTTTATGGCTTGCTCAGACTGCTTTGTTATAACATGCAGGACCATCAGCCTGGGCATGTCACCACCCATGATGAGCTGGACCCTAACATATCAAACATCAAATAAGAAAATGCCTTAGAATTTTACCTATAGCCTGGTTGTTTAATGGCATCTTCTTATTGAGGTTCCCTCCTCTAAAATGACACTATCCATTTGTATCTAGACTTTGTATCAAGTTATTATAAAACTACCTAGCACAATTGACCCCCCATCAATCTGACACACAAATACATCATTTCTTAACTTTCCATTCTAATTTACTTTCAAGTCTCATATTAATATCTATATCACAGAAAAACTTTTTATAAACTTAACGTGTCACAGTCTTTACAAGTCCAAACACTTTAAGAGTTCAGTTAAAAAAATCCATTTTGGTTTTAAAATCTAATATCTCTAAAGCTCTAAAATCTCTTTAAAAGTTCAGAATTTCTCAACTGTGAGATCCCGTAAAATCAAAACCAGTTAAATACTTTCTCATTTCAGGTGGCAAGAACTAGGGCACACTCACGGTTTGAACAAAACAAGCCGAAATCCAACACAGTCAATAACTCAGTGTCCAATGTCTGTGTTTCATTCATGGCATCCAAAGCATTTGGTTCACTTCTCTGGCTTCAGGGTCCGCAGCACACACACCTGGTCTCCTGGACTCAGTTTGCTGTACATTATGGTTAATGCTGTTCTTTGTGGTCTTCCAATGGTGCTGATCTCTTCAAAATGCTGGGTCTTTTCCTATAATTGGGATTCACTTTCACCATTATCCTCTCCTGGGTTCTCTTTATGGTGCAAATCTTCAACATCTCTGCATCACCTCTTCAGTTCTAGGGTTTTAACTATAACTGAAGTTGCATCTTCACCAATGGCTTCTTCTAGCTTCTCATAGTGACTAGTTTCAGCTGTTCTCTATGATCCCATCACACCTTGAAAACTACTATCACTGGGAAAACTCTTCTTATGACCAAGTTTAACTTCCAGATTGAGGTTAAATCTTGGCTACCTCTGGCACATAGATTCTTTCCTAGAAGACTTCACCTCAATAATGATAGTCCCTTCTTAATCAAAACATACTCTTCAGTCCTGGTTGAAAAATGTCTGTTGTCCCAGTAAAGCAGAGGTTTCTTTTTGGTGGTTCTTGATGCAAAATATCACATGCCCAGCATGATTTACACTTTATTTCCCTCTGAGACTTCTTTTTCTCCTGTATTTTCAACATTCTTATCTTCCAAACACTACATAGACTCTACCTACACTTTCTAAACTCAATGAAATAGTATTTTTAGCCCAAAGTTCCAAAGTCCTTTCATAGTACTTCCAAAAATAATGTCACAGAAATTGTGTTAAAAACATCATGTCCATAAATAGCATGGGAAGAAATGCTTTATTTGGCTTACTTTCCCACAAATCAGTCTGTCATAAAGGCAGGACAGGAATCAAAACAGCAAAGAAACATGGAGGCAGGAGATAACCCAAGGCCATGGAGGAATGTCACTTACAGGCTTGCTCTTCATTGCTTGCTTAACAAGCTTTCTTACAGAATTCATAAGAATCAGTACAGGACTAGCACCACCATCAATTACTAACTAAAAAATAGCCCAACAGGCTTGCCAGTCTAGAGCATGATCTTATGGAGGCATTTCCTACTGACATTCCCACCTGTCAGATCACTCTAGCATCTCATAAGTTGATCCTTGATGTAGACCCATTAGATATCACAGGAGCATATACATTTTAAACAATTTTAAGTTTATTAGTTTTTGAATTCACATTTAAATGGTCAATGGTAGATATTAAAGAACTTTCTGAATGAATAATTCATATGTACATATCTTTTGATTTAAGGCATATCTTTGGATAAAATATTAAGGCAGTTTGAAATGTAGTTATAAGTTTCTACTGAAATACAAACAAAATTTTGTATAAATTAAGGAAAATATTTAATTATGAGTATACATAAAAACTTTGGTGCTTTCCAAGATGGCAGTGCCTATCACATACTTTATCTGATCTACCGCCCAGAGACCAGGGACTTGACTGAGAGCCACAGACCACAAGAACTGGAAAACACTAGGTAAGTGGGATCTCACACAGTGAAGAACACAGGCTGGTCTGGCCCTGCGTCAACCAATGGCCCATAGAAGATGGGAGCCCAGTCCTTAGACTCTGGATCTGAACCCCCCTATAAACTGCAGCTGGGATCTCTAACACAAACTCACTATATGTCACTGAACTCCATGCAGAGAAGCACCAGAGCTCCTGGCTTGGGGAAATCTCATGGAAATGGTTGGCTCTGTCCTCAGACACCCCCACAGCCATCTAGAGCCCCAGGGTCCAAACGCAAGCCCAGACAATTGTGAACATGTTATCCAGCCACAGAGGCCTGAATGCAACCTGACAGGAACCTAGCTACTGACCACAGCAGTCCATGCCTGCACAGTTGGGCAGATAGAACTTGGCCTAGCCAGGCTCCAGAGCCTGTCAGGGTCTCCCAGGCTCTTGGGAGAGGCTGGGAACATCTGAGCGGTCAGGACAAAACTCTAACCATTGGTCCAACTCAACAGTATTGAACCTCAGTTGTGCGATCTGAATGGGACCAGACAGAAGCCTACTTCTGCTGACCCAGTGGGGAGCCTAAGGTGCAGATCAAAGTCTCCAGGAGAGGAAACCAGACCTTCTGCATGTTCCAAGGAAGAATTTCCTGATCGCCATAGGCATGGTTCTTTGACCTATAATCATTCACCAAAAATCTGCTCTCAAGGACCAATGAAGAACACCAGAAGCTACTTCCCAACATCAGAGACAGCAAAATGATTAAAGACAAGCATAGAGCAGAAACAACAAAAAACAAAACAATATTCTATCTCAAGATCCCAGCTATCCCAAAGAAAGCAACCCTGAGAACTCAAGCACAATCAAAATACAAGAAAATGACCTCAAATCCATAGAAATGAAGATGATAATGAAATAAATTAATAAAATCCTAAACAAATGCAGGAAGATGCAGCCAAATAGGTTGAAAACACAAAAGAGGCCTATAGAGAGACACTGGAAGAAATTCAGGAAAATATAAACAATCAGATTTAGGAAATCAATAAAAACAGTTCAAGATCTGAAGGCATATAAAGAAGCACGGGAAGAAAAATCAGAAATATACAAACAATCAGATGAAGGGTATCAATGAACCAGCTCAAGACCAGAAGATGAAAATGGAAACAATGATAATGGCACAGAAAGAAGAAAAATGGGAACAAGAGACCTTCAAGTAGAAAGCAAGCAACATAGAGGAGAGCTTCTCTAACAGAATCTAAAAGATGGAAGAATGAATCTCGAAACTAGAGAACGCAATTGTAGAACTCGAAGCAGCCATCAAAGAAAATGGTAAATCTGAAAAATTCCTGACACAAAACATCCAAGAAATCAAAGACAGCATGAAAAGAAGAAACCTGAGGATAATAGGCTTTGAAGAAAGAGAAGAAGCACCAATCCAAGGCTCAGAAAATATCTTCAACAAAATCATAGAAGAAAATTCCCCCAATTTAAAGAAACAAAGAAGAGGCGTACAGAACGCCAAGTAGAATAGACCTGAAAAGAAAAAAAATCCCGCAACATAATAATCAAAACGAAAATTATACAGAACAAAGGAAAATATTAAAAGCATCAAAAGAAAAGGGCCAAGTAACTTATAATGGCAAACGTATCAGAATTATATTCGACTTCTCAGCAGAGACCATAAAAGCCAGAAGGGCCTGCAGAGAGGTCCTGCAAACCTAGGAGACCACAGATGCCAAGCCAGACTACTATATTGGCCAAAAGTATCAGTAATCATTGATGGAGAAAACAAGATATTCCATGACAAAAACAAATTCAAACAGTACCTATTCACAAATCCGGCCTTTCAGAAGTTACTAAAAGGAAACTTCCAACTCAAAGTGACAAGCTACAACAAAAATTACATGAGAAATAGATAACTACACTGTCACAAAAATATAACCATACAAACACTCCACTGAAATCAAAATCAAGAGACTTAACAATCACTGGACATTAATATCCATCAACATCAATGGTCTCAATTCTCCAATAAAAAGGCAGAGATTAACAGAATGGATGCATAAACAAGAACCAATATTCTTCCACATTCAAGAAACACATCTCAGCAAGAAGGATAGACGTTATCTCAGGGTAAAAGTTTGGAAAAAATGTATTCACAGCAAATGGACACAAGCGCAAGCTGGTGTAGCCATTTTAATATCTAATAAAATAGACTTCTAACCAAAATTCATCAAAAGAGATAAAGAAGGTAACTTCATATTCATCAAAGGTAAAGTCAGCCAACATGACATCACAATTCTAAACATTTATGCTCCCAGTACAAGGGCACCCATATTTGTAAAAGAACTATTAATAAATCTTAAACCACACATTGATCCCCACACATTGATAGTATGAGATTTCAGCACTCCACCTTCACCAAAGGATAGGCCATTGAAACAGAAACTAAACTTAGAAATAATGACACTATAACCAATGTCATGAATCAAATAGATCTAATAGACATATACAGAATTTTTCCCCTAAACACAAAGGATTATACCTTCTTCTCAGCACCTGATAGAACCTTTTACAAAATTGATCATAGAGTAGATCACAAAGCAAGCCTCAACAGATTCAAGAAGGTTGAATAATACCATATATCTTACACCATGATCTAAAGTTGGAATTCAACAACAACAGAAATAACAAAAAGCCTACACACATGGAGACTAATGACACCTGGGTCATTGAAGAAATAAAGAAAAAAAATTAAGGACTTCCTGAAATTCAATGAAAATGAGGGAACAACATAGCCAATTGTGGGAAACATTGAAAGTTTTGCTAAGAGGAAAATTCATCGCACTAAGTGCCGTTATAAAGAAATTGGAGACATCCCATATAAGCAACTTAATGACACATCTGCAAGCCCTAGGATAAAAAGAAGCAGAAACACCCAAGAGGAGAAGATATCTGGAAATAGGCAAACTCAGGGCTGAAATCAGTAAATTCATAGCATTAAGTGCCTTTATAAAGAAATTGGAAACATCCCACATAAGCAACTTAATGACACAGCTGGAATCCTAGAGAAAAAAAAAAAAGAATCAGAAACACCCAAGAGGAGTAGATGTCTGGAAATAGTCAAACTCAGGGCTGAAATCAATAAATTAGAAAGAAATAGAACAATTCACAAAATCAACATCCAGGATCTGGTTCTTTGAGAAAATCAACAAGATAGACAAACCATTAGTCAAATTAACTAAAAGCAGAAAGACACTATCCAAATTAATAAATTGAGAAATGAAAAGGAAGACATAACAACAGACACTGAAGAAATACAAAGAATCATAAGATACTATTTCAAAGGCATATTAGCCATAAAATATGAAAATCTAAGGGAAATGGACAACTTTCTTGATCGTTTCCACTTGCCAAAATTGAACCAAGATCAGATAAACAAATTAAGTAGTCCTATTTCTCCTACATAAATAGAAGCAGTCATTAATAGTCTCCTAAAAAAGCCCAGAGCCAGATGGTTTCAGCACAGAATTCTACCAGACCTTCAAAGAGGAGCTAATAGTTTTCAAGCTACTGCAAAAGATATAAATGGATGGAACATTGCCAAATTCATTCTATAAGGCCACAGTCAGTTTGATATGTAAACCTCACAAAGACCCAACAACAAAAAGAGTATTTAAGACCAATTTCTCTTAAGAATATTGACAAAAAATACTAAAAACAAACAAACAAACAAAAAACCAAAAAAACAAAAACAAAACAAAAACAAACAAACAAACAAAAAACTCGCTAACCGAATACAAGAACATATCAAAGATATCATACATCATGACCAGGTACGCTTCATTCCAGGCATGCAGGTATTGTTTAATATACAGAAATACTTCAATGTAATCCACCATATGAACAAATTGAAAGAAAAAACGCATGATCATCTCCTTAGATGCAGAAAAAGCATTTGACAAAATCCAACACCCATTCATGTTTAAAGTTTTAGAGAGATCATGGATACAAGGCACATACCTCAACATAATAAAGACTATATACAGTAAGCCAATAGCCAACATCAATTTAAATGGAGAGATACTCAAGGAAATTCCTCTAAAATTGGGCATGAGGCAAGGCTTCCCACTTTCTCCATATCTCTTCAACATAGTTCATGTTGTTCTAGTCAGAGCAATATGACATCAAAAGGAGATCAAGGGAATCTGACTAGGAAAGGAGGAAGTCAAATTATCCCTACTTGGAGATGATATGGTAGTGTACATAAGTGACCCCAAAAATACCACCAGAGAACTACAGCTGGATACAAAATTAACTCAAAATAGTCAGTATCCTTCCTATATACAAATGAAAATCTCAGATCAGCTGTGGTACAAAGCAAGCATCAGTAGTAGGTAAATGAGTGTTTCTGTTTTCCTGTCTTGTAAGCTTCATATACTGTAGTTTTCTTACCCTGCAATAAAATATATTTCTGTATAAAGGGTACTTTGGTACTCTGATTAGTTTTGCTTCTTTTTAAAACTAGTTTTCTTAGGGTATATTAATTTCTACCCTCTTCATTTTCATGACTGTCACCTTTTATACCTAATTTATAAATTATAATAGCATAAAATTTATCATCTTAGCAAGTTCAGGCATAGAGTTCAATATCATTAAGTACCGCCCATAGTTTTATGTTAAGAATGTACTTGTAAAATACGGATATGTAAATACAGAGTAAAATTGAAGATCCAGAAATGAATCCACACATATATGTACACTTGATTTTTGAGAAAGAATCCAAATGTATTTAATTGTAAAAGGACAGCATCTTCAACAAATGGTGCTGGTCTAACTGGATGTCTATATGTAGAAAAATGCAAGTAGACCCATATTTATCACCATGCAAAAAACTCACATCCACGTGGATTAAAGACCTCAACATAAAACCAGAGACACTAAATCTATTAGAAGAAAAGGTGGGGAAGAACCTGGAACACACTGTTATCAGAGACAACTTCCTAAACAGAACACCAACTGGCCAGGCCTTAAGGTCAATAATTAAAAAATAGGACCTCATGAGGCTGAGAAGCTTCTGGAAGGCAGAAGATACTGTCAATAAAACAAATGAACAGCCTACAGACTGGGAAAGTATCTGTATCAATGCTATATCTGACCTAGGTCTAATATCCAAAATATATAAAGAACTCAAGAAATTAAACACCACTAAAGCAAATAACCCAATTAAGAAATGGGATTCAGAATTAAACAGAATTCTCAACAGAGGAATATCAACTGGCTGAGAAACACTTAAAGAAATGCTCAACATCCTAGTCATGAGAGAAATGTAAATCAAAATGACCCTGAGATTCCATCTTACACCCATCAGAATGGCTAAGACCAAAAACTCATGTGACAGCACAATCTGGCAAGGATGTGGAGAAAAGAGAACACTCTTTGTTTGCTGGTGGTAATTTAAACTTGTACAACCACCTTGGGACTCAATCTGGTGCTATCTCAGAAAACTGGGAATAGGGATTCCTCAAGACTCAGCTATTCCACACCTTGGAATATACTTAAAAGATGTTCCACCACACAACAAGGACATGTGATCAACCATGTTCATAGCAGTTTATTTGTAATAGCCAGAACCCGGAAACAACTGAGATGTCCCTCAGTCAAAGAATGGATAAAAAAAAAACCCTGTAATACATTTACAATATGAAATACTACTCAGCTATTAAAAACAAGGAAATCCTAAAATTTGTGGGCAAATGGATGTAACTAGAAATGATCATACTGAGTTAACCCAGATGCAGAAAGACTCACATGGTATATTCTCAATTATAATTGGACACTAGCCCAAAAGGGTGTCCCATGAAAGTCTTCACTTACCAGGAGACTGGAATAGATGTGGGACTTCCTATTGGGATTACAGGTGAGAGAAGTATGGGAGAATGGGGAAATAGAAGGACCCATAGAGTACTAGAAACCTACAAGAAAAATATTATGATGGGTGGATCTGGACCCACGGTGGTCTTCTCAGGCTACTGCATCAACCAAGGACAATACATGCAGTAAACATTGAACCCCTATTCAGATCTAGCCAATGAACTGGACATTCTTCACAGTTGTGTGGAGAGCAGGACTGACTATGACTGAACTCTGGTATGCCATATTTGTCCACTTTTCCTTGGTGTGGATGGCTAGTGGCACTCAGAGAAGTGATAGGCATGCTACCAAGATGAGCCTTGATGGCCTGTGACCATTTGGTGGAGGAGGAGGTCCCCTGTGGAAACAGATCTATGGGAGGGGAATAGGGTGAAAGCAGGAGGGAGGGAAGGAGGAACGGGAGGATACAAGTGAGGGGAAAACCTGAATAAATTAATTAAATATAAAAAATAAAATAGAAATAAATAAATAATAACTTTGACAGTTTGATTTATGTATTAAAAGAAATTTGGCATGTTTTCCTTGTATAACTCACCAATAAAGTAATTTACAGGGATTTCTACAGGCAAGATCAATTCTATTTTAGGTATCGTTAGACAATTTGCTCACATGTTAAAATATTTTTAAAAGATGCATCAATTCTTAAACATATGAGCTTAAGTTTTAAATATCTTTTAAAACCAGAATTTCATTATTATAGGTCCTGAGAAAAAGATTCGGTGTTCTCTCAATAGCAACAATAGCTTGTTGGTTTTTTTGTTAATATCTATCTAGTGCTTCCTAAAGAATACAAGACTTGCCTCTGTCCTACTTGTCATAAATCTTTATTGAATTATTGATTTTTAAGTAAAAAATAGCCCTTATTCTCTTCCAAAAGGGATAAAGTTACAGCTTTTGCTGTGGGGATCTCATTTGTAGCCTGTGTTATTATGTAAGCCTGTGATAATTATATGGGCATGTCATCTTTCCTCTTGTGGTTTTTTGTTAGTGAACTCAAAGACTTACAGTGGATCAATAAATACTATCAAATATCAAAACTAATTTCTATTTCCTGAACATTTTGAAACAGAATATAGCCATTACTATTAAGACCTGACATAATTGCCATATGTCTTAGCAAGGCTTAGGTAGGAAAGGCCATTCAGCACAGTCTTTATGATGTAGAGAATGGAAATTATATAAAATGTCTATGTTTTGAGAAATTAGTAACATCGTTCTTAAGAATGCAAAGCAGAGACTAATGGCACATGATGGGCACAGCCCTAACGGGTGCATCTATGGAACCATACCTGCATTAATGGTGCAGGTACATCCTAGAAGAGAGAAGAAGAAAGGGTGTAGCAGCCAGAATACATGGAATTCCACTGTGAAACAGTCTTCCCTAAAAATGGTTGCATAAACAAGACAAGAACAATTGCGATATAAATAGATATGATGAGGAAAAATTGTGTGGGAGGAAGAGAACTTGAGAGGCTAGAGGGAGAAAATGGAGTAGGGAAAGTGGTATAATTTTGTTATAATTAAAAATCTGTATAAACAAAATTGGAAAATATGAAGGTCTGTGCATACTATGAATAAATGTAGGTTAAAAGGTAATAATAAGGGGAAATATTTTAAGAATGAAGTAGACAATGTTTCTCAAATTAACTTTTGATCATTTATACTCAAGACTTAAGTTTTTACAGTTAATTGACTTATGGCCTCCCACTGCCAGATCTTTTAGAATTCCAGACACTGATACAAAATATAGTGGAAAATTTTCAACCAGTTATTGATGAAAAGTTTTATCTTTGCAGATTTTCTTTTTAAATAACAAGTAGTTTTTATTTTCAAATATTCCTAATGGATATATATATATCCAATTTGATGCATAGTGAAAGTTTTATGATTTGGCACTTTCCATTCTACCCTTCCCAGATAACTCTTTGGAGTTATCTACTTCTACACTGATGTTAATTTTTGAGTGTGTAAGTACATTATGATCAGGTCTCTCACACTAGGCCTCCTACTTATGTGTCAGTGGCCTAATGATTTCAATAAGAAGAGAATAATGAGACTTCAAATTATATGTTATCCTAAGGGCCATTTCCTCATACATTGTTCCTAGTCATAGGGCCTCTAACATCCAACATATAAACTTCCCTATAATGTGGAAAAACAGAAAGAAAACAATTCATCAAGAAATACATACATTTTCATGAAGTATAAAATCTGGAGTATACCTGAATACTGTCCATGTTATTCTTTTATAAGTACCGTCTTTCTTCAGAGTCACTAAGCAGCATAAGATTATGAAGATGGAGGATTGTCTAGATATTTGCAGACATTGAGCACTCACATAGTGAATGAAACTCTTTCATTGAGTTTCATTCTTTTGTTTCATGTACACACATTAGAACACACACAACCTTGCAACTGCCATGCTGAATAGGACAAGTAGAGTAAATCATGCACATTGTATACACTCCATGCTGTTGGTAAATCTTCCCATCTTCTGATGTGAGATTTATCAACATTTCAAGTGGATTCCTGTAGACTTTGATCCTTTAAAAACCTATTTTATTTTGGGATTCTTTAATGCCTTTACCTCTCTTCCAACCCACCTAGCATGGATGGGAGAGAAAAAAGGTTATTATGGACAGGAAAAGTAGACGTTTTTAGACTTAGTTCCTTGGGCCAATTTCACTCTTCGGCATCAGGATTCCAGCCGACCCATTAAACAGCAAACTCTGCAGTTCTGCAAATATGGCCCCAACTGTAGCAGCCAGAACCCAGAACAGCATCCTGAACCCAGAACCTCCAAGTGTGCTCTGGATCTTTTCTCTATAGGAACATTTTGAAGCAAAGCAATTAACAGGCAAGTGATGTGAAGCAATTAAAAACTCAGAAAGCTAAGCCTCTGATTTGTGGCCCATATTTATCATCTCTCAGAGTCCGTACAACGATGTTTATCAACTGGCTAAGATAATGCCCCTGCGAGAGGCAGTTCCCATTCTAGTAAACAAACATAATATGCCCCCTCACAAGTTTGTTTCCAGCAGACAAACACCTCATGTCCTCAGACAACAAATATGTTTCATATCCCGTACTTGGGATCAAAACAAAAATATGTTTACATTCACTACAGTTTCTTGTTAAAAACACTGCTGTCATTTCACAGGTCAGTAATATTTTAGCCCACTAAATGACATTAAATTTCTGCTTTATTTCAATTGATCATCATTACACATTTTTAAAAATATATATTTTCTTAATTTATTCATATTACATCTCAATTGCTATTCTATCCCTTGGATCCTCACATTCCTCCCTCCCTCCCATTTCCCCCTTACTCCCCTCCCCTATGACTATGACTGAGGGGGACCTCTTCCCCCTGTATATGCTCATAGGGTATCAAGTCTCTTCTTGGTAGCCTGCTATCCATCCTTTGAGTGCCACCAGGCCTCCCCATCCAGGGGATGTGGTCAAATATGGGAACCAGAGTTTGTGTGAAAGTCAGACCCCACTCTCCACTCAATTGTGGAGAATGTCCTGTCTATTGGCTAGATCTGTGTAGGGGTTTGAATAATAAATTCTGTGATATATGAGGTTGGCGATGGTGATGGGAAAAGCATATGTGTGCTGCCATGGACTTTCAAGTTTGGTATCTGTCTTCTAAAATGCAGGGTTGCCTCTTATACAAATAGCTTTCTTTGAGTACCGACTTAACACAAATGAAAAATCTGGATAATATCCTCTCTCATTAAATCATTTACAGATTTTTTCTTGTTTTGAAAGATAAGTAATTCTAGGAGAAAAATTGATCATTCATTTATTTCCCAATCTCCTGGTTTGAATTCAATTTTGTCTGGGTTTCTGAGAGCACTTTTAACACTGTTTTGCCAATGAGCATATTCTAGGAATTGTCCCTTTTTGTCCACTGTTACCCATCTCATAGGAAACATACTGTAATCACACTTGAGTGGAGAGTGGGATATGACTTTCTCACGTACTCTGGTGCCTCACATTTGACCATGTCCCCTGGAAGGGGAGACCTGGTGGCACTCAGAGGAAGGACAGCAGGTTACCGAGAAGAGACTTGATACCCTATGAGCATATACAAGAGGAGGTAATCCCCCTCAGGAACAGTCATAGGGGAGGGGAATAAGGGGAAAAGGGGAGGGAGGGAAGAATGGGAGGATACAAGGGATGGGATAACCATTGAGATGTAGCAAGAATAAATTAATAGTAAAAAATTTAAAAAATTCCAAAGTTGCTCATAATAATTTATAACTGAATTTCCTCAATACACACACACACACACACACACACACACACACACACACACACACACACACACCTTGGACTCCAGTGATTTTACGTTTACCTTTCACCGAAACAATGCAATGTTCTCTCTCAATTAAAAGAATCACATAATATTCTCTGCAAAGCCAGCAGAATATGTCCTTGAAAAGTCTCATTGCAAACAAAATCCTACTCAACTCACTTTTAATGTTTAAACCAGAAATTAAGAATCTTTCATCTTATAATGGGGTTTATATTCAAACAGTGAGAAGTCACTCCATTTGAAAAATAAAGATATTTAATACAGGTGTCTAGATTTCAAAATAGTTCTTATAAATTAGAATATGTGTGTATGATTTTTATAATGCTAGGTTTTAAAGCTGCCTCCCATTAATATTGAGATTATATTTTTCTAGACATGCTCATTTGAGACCAAATAGACTACAGCCATAAATCTGAATCTGATGAGTCTCTCAAGGATCTTTTTCTGGCCTTTCATGTATCTGAGGTATACTCATGATTTTGGAAGCCATAGAATGTTTCTTCAGACTTCATATAATAAATGGCATCACTTTTTGCATTTTCTCTGTTCCTCATTCTTATGTTTGTCTTTCTCTGGATAATTTCTGTTTACTAATATTCTTACCTCTTAACATCAAATTTTTATCCTGAAGATGAGATTTGAGCAATTAAAACGTATTCCACCGAAAATCTCCCATTTTCAGTTTTGTGTAGCTCAATCACTGTTGGCATCAGCTTCCAAGTATGCCCTTTCAGTAACAAGAGTTCTGTATTTCAAATATATTACTTAGTTTTATTCTTGTGTCCATTAAATGTGATGAATAGTACATCGATGTGGAGGTATTGTGATTTGCTTGGGTTTTCATGATAGAAAGGCTTATTTAAGTCGCATGTTAATAATGTAGAAGTCAGTGGAAAAGAAAGTTTGCTAAATAAAGGCTCCAACTTTGTTTTGCCTCTGGGATTTTGTTGCACAGCATATAATATGCTGATACATTATCTGATGAAACCGCTGTTTGCAATGATACAAATTAATAGAAGGGATTTATCATTTTTATCAAGTAATAGAAACAAGTACCCTCCTGGGAAATAGAACTTATCTCCAAATTAAAGCAATTAAATTCATGCCACTGAACCACACAACCTTAGTCTTGTAAGGTTATTTAAAATTGCTTCTGGTCATATGAAATACATTTTTAATGAGTAGCATAGAGCGATGTAAGTACTTAAGGATATAAAAACTCCACAGTACACATCATTTTGAATCCTTATTAAAGTACACAGCACATCAGAAGTAATCTTATTATTCAACTCTGTCAGGAAAGTTATCCTCCCATTATTATCTAGGGCTCTCTGGAGTGTGGGTACATGATAGTCTAAGAGAAAGCTAAAGGGATACATTGCTTTTCTCTTTTTACTGTTAGTGCATGTTAATGAAGCTTGGGTATATTTTAATTTATGGAGTATATATACAGGTCATCTTTACATAAGAATATGCACTTATACATATATTTAGACGTGTATCTATTGACATACTAGAGACAGAAATTAGTTTCAACTTAGCCAGTGATCGGAAACAATACATTATTACTTCAACTATATTGTTTAAATCTTAGATTAGAAAATCAATACAGTGTTATACACCATGAAAATGATTGAGTTTCCAGGAAACTGGGACAGAGGGGAAGGCATCCTATTGGGACTCTAAATGAGAGACGCATGGGAGAACAGCAAAATAAAAGGATACAGAGGGTCCTAGAAATCTACAAGTAGAACAATATGATAGGCAGATTTGGGCCCAGGGGTCCCGCTCAAACTAAGGCACCAGCCAAGGACAAGACAGGAGGTAAACTTTAAACCCCTTCCCAGATCTAGCCAATGGTCAGAATATTCTCCACAGTTGAATGGAGAGTGTGATATGACTTTCTCACGTACTCTGGTGCCTCACATTTGACCATGTCCCCTGGAGGGGGAGACCTGGTGACACTCAGAGGAAGGACAGCAAGTAGCCAAGAAGAGACTTGATACCCTATGAGAATATATAGGGGGACGTAATGCCCCTCAGGAACAGTCATAGGGGAGGGGAATAATGGGAAAATGGGGGGGGGAGGAATGGGAGAATACAAGGGATGGGATAAACATTGAGATGTAACAAGAATAAATTAATAAAAAAAAAAGAGAAAAAAAAAAAGAAAATGATTGAGTTTCTTTATAATTTCTGAAAAGATAATATAATTATATATTCAGTATATTATATATTAACACTAAATTTAAATCTCTACATAAATATGAGCCAACAAATTTGACAGCCTTGGTAATGTAACACTTTATGTCATAAGATAAGATAAATTTGCAAATATGCTGTCACTATATTTCCATAGTCCAAGCTCAATCATAAATTAAATAATGATCAAATATTTTCTTTGGTTTAATCAAAACCATTTAAAATGAACTAATGCACAACTGTAAGAATACATAAAATATATTAGGAAACAGTTTTATATTCAATAAAAATCTTCAGTATTTAAAGTTTACCACCTGTATTGTCCTTAGCTGGTGCCTTAGTTTGAGTGGGTGCCTCATATTTGACCATGTCCCCTGGATGAGGAGACCTGGTGGCACTCAGAGGAAGGACAGCAGGTTACCAAGAAGAGACTTGATACCCTATGAGCATATACAGGGGGAGGTAATCCCCCTCAGGAACAGTCATAGGGGAGGGGAATAAGGGGAAAATGGGAGGGAGGGAAGAATGGGAGGATACAAGGGATGGGATAAGCATTGAGATGTAACAAGAATAAATTAATAAAAAAATAAGTAAAAAAAATTCTTCAGTATTATGACTGATGAAGTGGTTCAGCCTGGTTTGCCAGCAAGCCTAAGGAACTCAGTTGAGCACTGGAAGCCCTATGTTAGCAGTGAGAAACATGACTTCCTCAAGGTGTCTTCAACCCTTCACATCCTTCAACGGGATGTGTACATGGTATGTGTACACTCATATGTGTAGATATAAATACATAAATGCAAAATCAAAATGTAAGAATCTTTCCTATTTTAAATAGATATTAATACATCACAATTGAATAATAAATATAAGACATGGTCTTAAGTATAAAAATGAAAGCATTTGGTGTTTCCATTCTGAAAGTAAATGAAATAACCATATTTGTAATATTATCAGGGCCACACTTTCAAACATTCTTTGCATTCAGAACATTTTTATACATGCAAAGTTTTAATTAATTTATATACTCCTAAGTATTAAAATGGTTGATAAATGTTGATCATATTGTATATTGAAATAAATTCCATCTACTAAATAACCAAATAGAATTTTCTTTAAATTTGAATTAGTTAATAAGGATAAATTGAGAAGCGAATATTATGGCTTTTATTATTTTGAGGACTCTTGTAATATGTTTTTATCACTCTTCTTACAAAAGGAGAAATATGACACTCTGTCTCCAGCAAGCTGTTGAGTTGGAAGCACAGTTGCCCTATACAGAAGTGTGTATGAACTCCTCAGACACTGGATGTGTGGAGTCCACTTTTCAACACACTGAAGGTGCCTATCAGTTGGCCACAGTGCCATCTGATCTCTGATGATCTCCTGTGAAAGCAGTGTGACCCGCTAACTCTAGCACAAATTACAAACCCACCTCATTGTGACCTAGTAAATATTTGCTTTAAGTTACCAGTTGGGGTTGCTACACAGCTGATATTGACTAATAAGAGTAGATAGGCTCACAACAGGGACCCCAAACCTTTATGAACCTTTGATATAAATTTAGATGTACCAGAGCCTAGCAAAGGAATCAGAAATGTACTAAGTATTCATTTGTCTTCAGAGATTTCTTCACTCGCAACCAAGCCTGGGCAACTCTGAATTATAGTTCTTAAAACTCCTAGGGGAAATACCACCAAGAGATAGAAATAACTTTGAAAAAACTAGGTTTTCAGATTTATTAAAAAGTAATGTACATAGGATTTTAAAAGTTGCTTTTTATCTGAAAAGCAAAATTTCTGGGAAGATAATCAGCATTAAATATCTGTAAAGCTGCTAACCTAAGAAATTTATAAACCTGGACTGTGATAACCATCGCCTTCCTTGGAAGCCTATGCAGAGAGTAAGTGCAAATACTTGGTAAGTAAAAGTCTTGAAATAGACCGAAGTAACCACAATAGACAGTGCAGTGAAGGGGTTTTGAAGAAATCAAAAAAAAACTCTAATCCATCAAATGGGAAAATTGCCCTATATGTACAATATAAGAAATGTTTCTATTTGATGTTGGTGTTTGATTTCAAATACTATTCAGGGACAGGGAAATGGTTGAGAGTTATAAAAAAAAAATTCTCAAACATGATTGGGGAATAGAGTTCTTGATTTATGAGAAAGGAATAAAAGATATAAATTCAGAGAGCTGTGAGGAGGGCAAGTGGCTGAGAGTCGGCAGTCAGGTCTCAGGGCCCATGGAAGACATGGGACATATTTGATTTAGGTTTTCATAGTTATCTACATAGTAAGAACCTTTATGACAAGTCTGTATTTCAACATATTTAAAACAAACTATTGCTTCTACATAGAAAGAACAGAATTGTTATCAAGAATAGTGAGGAATATAGTGATTGTTGCTTTAAAATATATAAACCATCATATGTTTAGAATTCTGACCTTAAAAGATTTGCCTATAACGGCTTACTGTTTATCATTATGGTACCACAAGCTATATAAATACTTCCATTAGCTTCATTCCCTTCCAAGGGTTTCCTGTCCTGTAGAGCGTGTAAATTAAGTCAATTCAGATCAGACAATCAGAACATGATGTGCCAATAATACTGCTTAAAATAATTACTGTGATTAAGTATTACATTTAACTCTCAGTTTTCTGTATTCAAATTTCACAAAAGCTTGCTTATATGGTTTATTATTGTGTGAGTTACAGCTGTTCATCAGAAGCAATACACAAGATAATTATGCCATCAGCAAATGTGGAGAACTCCTCATATACTCTCTAGGCTTTGTTGCAGATTTTTTAAGTGTCTCATAAGAATGCCTCAACAAAATAACTAATGTTTAATGTCTTCTGCTTCATATTTTAATGAATTGCTGGAGCTATCCAGCACGCATTTGGGGAAAAGTCTTCTCATCTGAACTCCTTTGAATAAAATGACCTTTCGTTTGGACTGAAAGCCCTTTCATTCGAACCCCAGACAGAGTTTTTCTTACCCAGTCTAATCAGGTGCATTTACTATCGTCAACTTGTCCTGCAGTATTTTATTACCCATTTCCTCTCATACCCATGGAAGAAGGAACTGTTACATGTAACCTTCACTGGGTAAACCGTTTATTCCTAGGTCTAAAAGAAACAAGGTGGGAGGTGGTTAATTTGGGATCAAGAGTAGATATCCTGCTGTTGATTAGAGTGAAAATGATAAGCTAGACTTCTGAATAGGTACAATAGACACTGCTACAGTAGACTTGATGGTTTGTGATATATTTATATTCTGATTTGATACTTGGAAATATCACTTATATCAATGACAAGTGCTTCCACAAGGTCGGAGCTGCCCAGCCAAGGAGATGACATAATGCTCCCACATTGGACTTCCTGGCATTTTCCTCGTTGTTTCTTCACTCTCTCTTCATTGTCATGATCATCATTATGAATTATAAGCTTCTACTAATAATTTGAATGACCTCAATTTTCCTCCATATTCTTCTTTAGTGCATGATATGTTCATTTTACTTTTTAAAATCTTTCAGCATCTTTCACATTTTAGCAAAGTAGCCATTTAAAATGCATGCAGAGCTGGGAAGTAAATTACTAGGGTAAAGGGCATTTCAAGATGATTGAAAAATGTGCTCATGAACTGTCGCCTTTTCTCTTTCACAGTTAGGCTGACAGAAAAGATTCTAGAAATGAGATTTTGCAGGTAAATATTAATGTCTTGCATGCATTTTCTATTTCAATGTGCCTTTCCTTAATGTTTTTTTTTTATCTCATTATCCTCATTATAGAAAAGCCTGACAAAAATGATGCTCACTCCCACATACCACTGCAGGGTTTTATTCCTTGACAGATTCAATGTACTCGGTCATTGCCTATATTCTTATACTCAGAATTCGATGGGAAATGTGTGTACCTGTTTCAAGGTTTGCTGAAATGCTTTCATCTGTTGTTTATAATAGACAGCTTTGTGTATATTTCTCTACATGTTAAATGAATTTCTGCATCTTCCAGGGAGATTTGAAGTAGCCAATACTTCTGTTGATATGAACAATACAAATTCTGATTATGAAAATGAAGCTTTACACAACTTTTGAACTCAGAGTGTGGTTCTTGGTATGATATCAATGGTGAAAATGTATAAATTTCATCTAAAAGCCTTTGTATTAAAACTTGTTTCTTGTTAGAAGAGTTTGTATGGTAAAACTACTGGAATATGATGAATTTATTTTTTGTTTTGTTTTTTTCATTTTTGGAGTTAAGTTTCTTGAAAACTATAGTTTCTCCCAAGTCAGATTGCACTTATTATAAATATTATTAGTACTTATGTAAAATATGATGGACTTGACAATAGTTTCTAAAAATAAATATACTTAATAAGCTATTGCATCAAGGTTTTATTCATTATTTACTCATCCGTTCTCTAGAACAGTTCTCTAGAACAATATACTGAGCAAGAGATAATCTGAATGGCATACAGGAGAGTCCCATAGAGAGACATCCGAGTCCTCATCTTCGTAGGTGTAGGACATAGTCAATTTTAAACCTCTGCCCCTGCAGATTAGGCTGTAATCTAAGTTACATATTCATTTTCTGATCTTATTAAGTAGCTCTGTGTTTCTTCCAAAATGAGCTTTACTCTAGAACTTGAATGTCCACCTGATCTTCACTATGCACTGTTTTATTTTGTCTTTACAACATGACATTATCTTACCCATTTAGAAAACATAAAACTGATTCACAAAGAATATGATTAACCTATCAAAGTTCATTAGCTGCAAATTGGTGGAACAAAAGTTGCTGGTGACACTTCATAGAGCCGGAAAATGAAGCAGGAAGAGAGCTAGGTATGTCGTGGCACGAACATTTCTAAAAATAAAAGGAGGCTGTAAGGGATATGGGAAAGCAAGAGGGGGCCAAGAATAAACCTTGAAAATTATACCATTCAGCTCTGGTCCATTGCTATAGGTGTCAAAGGCATAATCACAGTGATTTTGTCATGATTATACTTTGACCACAGGGTGTATCAAAGGAGTACTTTTATGTGGTTGGGATCCAGAGTCCATGGGGTAAAATCGGCTTCAGACACCATGAAATAGGCTCTATATAGAAATGACCAACCTTATTTTAAAACCACAGTTGCTACTATGATTCACTAAACAAAAAATCATGTGGCTATAAAATACACATGTAAATATTTCATTAATCACTCACACATTTCAATGTCCTGGAGAAGAAATCTCACTGTTTAGAGAAAAAATTTGATAGAGTTTATGTGAATGTGCTTAATACTACCTACCAACCTGAAAGTTGATGAATTTAAAATTGGCCACAAGGATTTTTTTGTGTAGACTTACTAGCAATTAAAGCAATTGTAGACCTTTGGCAACACAGTTTTATTATCTAAATATACTTAGCCACAGAAAGGTATTAGAAATTTGACATATTAACAATTCATCATATCTCAAGCAAAATATAAAAAGTAAAGCTTTCAATGAACTTATATACTGCAATGGTTATTTAGTGACTTGATGGGATTTAGAATCACCACGGAAACAGCTCTCTGGGAATGTCTAGGAATGGCTTTCTAGATTGAATTATCTGATGTAGCAGAGCCACCGTAGCCTGAATGGTAGGATACTCTTGGTTAGTATGCCTAACTAATGAAAATGGTGTTGAGCAGAAATTGTCATCTCTGTTTCCTTTGCAGACACACTGTCACAAACTGTCTGAGGCTCTGGCTGTGATACTTTCCCACCCTTATAGACAAGACCTTTATGCTGTGAGTTAACTCAAACCCTTAGTTCTGAAGTTGCATTCTTCAGATATGTAGTCACTGCTGCAAAATGTAATACACAGAACTTTATGCATCTACTTCACTGTCTCCTCATAGAATGGGGTTCAGGCAACTTCCCAGTGAAAGTACAATCACATTTAACACATCTGTACCACTCAGTATTAGGAGAGATTTATAAAAAAAAAATATTACCCATAAGAAAAAGTGAATTTCTGTAGAGTGGAAAGGAGTTTACTGTGTGATTTTTACAACAACGGAGAAAGATTCTATATTGAGTTACACAGATGAAAATACGTATGTTATGTACTTATTTTATTTATATTTATATTGTTTAGCATTTGAGTGGAATCTTCTGTAGATATTTGTTAGGTTCATTTAATATAAAATGTTATTTAATTCTGAGGTTCCTCTCCATAACTTGTTCAGATGACTTAAAGAAAGTAAGGTGTTGAAATCACCTACTATTATTGCATTTGTGTTAATTTGTTTCTTTATTTTCATTAGTATGGGTTTCAATTTGATTTGCCAGTCAGAGTTTGGCACTTATCTGCTTAGTATTGTGATATTTTCCTGATTAATTCACCCCTTTATTAGAATGAAATAACAATCTTTGTCTTTTTTTTTTAATTAATTTTAGATTGGACTCTGTTTGATCAGAAATTAGAATGCCTGTTTGCTTCTTGAATCTGTCTGATTGAAAGACATTTTTCTATCCTTTTATTTTATGGTTGTACAAATCTGTAAAACCACATTTCTTGGAGACAACATATATTTGGATTTTGTTTCATAACCAATTCAGCTATCTTTTGTTATTTGATTGGACAGATGAATCTATTAATATTTAGAGTTATTAAAAAGTGAGTGTAGACTGCAGTCATTCTTTATTTTTTCTGCTCTGTGTCTGTAGTTGCTCTTTGTTACATGAAAGTTTCATTTAATTTCTTTGTAGAGCCTCTTGGCTACTCTCATTTCTCTTTTATGTTCAAAGTATCATTTCCAGTATCGTTTAGCATTTTGTTGAAGTGTTTATTTCATTTTTGATACGATTTTTTTCCTTTTGTGTTCTGTGTATCATGGAAAGTTTCCTTTCTCCTTCAACTATGGAAGCTTATACCACCGTGTACAATAGTCTAGGTTAGCCCTCATGGTCTTCTGCTCCAGAGTCTTCTTCTGGCTTTCTGTTTCCATTAAAAAAATCAGTTGTTATTCTGCTGAGTTTTCCCTTATATGTGATTGATATTTTTCTCTTTCAGCTTTCAATATATCTAGTGTTTTGACTGTGATGTGTGTGAGACTTTTTCTCTGGTCTAGTCTTATTGGAATTCTGTGGTCTTTTTGTATCTGTGTGGATATACCTTTCCTTAGTTTAAGAACATTTTCCCAAATAATCTGATTAAATATTTGGTGTTCGTAATTCATCTGAGTTTCTTCTCCTTTATGCCTATAATTCAAGTATTTTGTGCCTTGATGTTGTTCCACCTATATATTCCTCTATATTCCTTTCTTGTGCTCTTAAAATTTTGTCATTTTCTATTGTTACTTCATCTGAACCTTATAACTTATCTTCAAGTCCTGATATTTGATCTTTTGCTTGATTCATTCTACTTGTAGGGATTTCTCTGAGCTTTTTAAATTGGATATTTATTTTTCACTTTCATTTTCATTTCAGCTTGTGTTCTCCTTAATGTTTCTATATATTTTTTAATTATAAACAATATTTTCCTTTCTTTGAGCAATAGGAAATTGCTATTGAATATTAGATATTAAGGTTTCTTTCTGTTTAAACATTTAGATTTATTCCTCCTGAGTGTTCAAATACAATGAACACATATGTAGTTTCATAAATGTTTTTAAGGTCTGCACCCATAAGTAACTAATTCAAAAGTAATTTGATAACTGAAGGTATTGGTCTAGATCTTTCTTTTTTAGACAAGAGTAATCATTAATCTGGAGTTAAGTTGCCTCACTAATTAGAAAGTACTCTTTGAGTAATTTTCCAGTGACATTAATTATGAAATATTTCATTTTGGCTGGAACAAAACATATTGTTGATCTTATCTCTGGAGATGTTTCTCCTGTTTTTTAGCATAGTTTATATTATTGCAAATATGTTTTTTTCATGATGTAGCTTTGGGATAGATGATGAAGATGTCTAAGGGTGTCATTTTCTGTGTATTTGATCTGTCATGACTTCACAACTATCAGTTGCTCATATTAAATATAGGAATTCAGTTGGATTGTGTCTGGGTTGCTTTTTCTTTACCTACATTCTGAAATTCTTTCAAGACATTAAACTGACTTTCCTTCCCTTCAATAATATTGTTTTTATGTCTAATATTACATCTCTAAAAATATGTATATGTGTTAGTAGTTTTATATGAAAAAGTATTTCAATCAATTGCATTACGTCGAGTGGAGGAATAATAAAAAAGGTTGAGTAAATAGTGTAATTTCATAGCTTTTACAGGTAAACTTGTTTTAAAAAACATAAATATTTTGCTCTTTGTAAATTTGGAATATTTGATTGGTAAGGGTTTTCAGATGATTTTTAATTATTTTTATCATCAATATTATGTTTTAGGAAACTCATGTATATATCATAAATAATTTTTCATGGATACTTAATTTTATACATTGGTTAATTTTTTTCTTTATATTCAACTGATATTTATAATTTTATAATAATTTGGACAATTTGATTGTTAGTTCCTGATTATAATTTAATGCTGAAATCAATAAAAATATGTATGTGTGTATGAGAGCTGTAAAAGTAACATGACATAAAATCTGTTGTCAAGTTGCATAGCATGTAAAAATATATTTTACTGCGTTTATCTAAATTTTTCACACATTGATATACATCATTTCAGGTCTTATCAATTACTTTGAACATATATTAATGGCACAGATTTTCTATTTTGATTATTAGTCATAAAACAATACAAATTGACCATTATTTTGATGGTACATATATCACAATTAAATGAAAACTATTCCTAAGACCATACTTAGTGCCAAATGAGAAAGAATGGGAGGACACCAGGAATGGGATAACCATTGAGATGTAATATGAATAAATTAATAAAAAGAGAAAGAATAAAACATAAGTTACCAGCTACATATTAGAGCAATCCATATGTTTGGTATTTATTAATGTTATGTACATACATGCACATGTATGTGTTGGCTCACATGGTTAGTATAGTTTATGAAACAATGTGGGTCCATGTTTTCCTTTTCCGGAAATGTGTCCTCATTTTGTGTCCATGCTTTATCTGCCATTGCATCAGCAAGTGCCTTTAGTTAAATACCAGATCTCTGGTCCTTACTTTGTGTACCTTAGGCTTAAGCCACAGAGTTGAAGGGAGTAGAAATATCTCTAAACTTCCTTAGTCAAAATGTAACTGTAATGCAAAAGTGATGATCAAATACTGTGAACTGACTTTTTGATGAAACATAGTTCTCATTTTAAAAGGACAGCTGAGGAAGTACAACTCTCTTGCAGTTGAACTTTGGATAAGGTACAGTTGGCAAATAGGTGAGAGGACAGAAAACTGCTCTCCCAAATAGCATTTTCTCCTTGTGACACAAGAAAACACGTTCTTCCCAGCTATAGCTAGGTGAAGGAGCTACACTTCTGTACGTGCTTTCTATATTCTTTGTATAAAAGTCCTCAGTTCCTTCATGAAGGTGCCAGACAAGACATGAAAGTGATGGTGAATGACATTAGAATTGCACCTGGGTAGAAAACTAAACAATAAGAATTTGTGGAATTCACATGAAAAGAATTTCCCCAAATTTACTCCATAGTGGACAATATATGTCTTAGACAGTATATTCTGGATTATGCTTAATAAAGTCTGAAATTCTCATTGTCCTGAGCACCTTCAGAAAGAAAGCATAGTTGACTTTTCCTACTATTTCTTTTAAAAGGAATGGTTTCCTAGGAAGAAAAGAATCTCTGTTGAATCAGTACATCTATCATAGTTTAAAGAGAATTCAAAAAAAATGACAGTTATCTTATTTAGATAAGGCAGCACATAACAGCTTGCCACCCTGCTCTTTTTTCTCATGCACTAGGATCTATACAGAGACAGAATTACTCCATCAGATCAAGTAAGTGTCAAAGTCAAACCTCATCTTACAAGTTTTACATTTTGTATCTCCTTGAATTCATCTCTGGGCTATGTGGAGGACATTTCAAGTGGATTTCTGGTTTCTCTTGGTTACATTGAGTGATAATGCTGGCTGAAATTATTTTTTGGAAAAAGGTTATTGTCAGAACTTGTAGTGCCTCAGAAATGCAGTTACAGGCTGTTAAGAATTGGATTTGAAATGAATGAAATAGCTCAGAATGTCAGCATTCACTATTTAAACTACATTTAAAATCCAATTCACAATGAATTTCATATAGAGCATAGGGATCCCTAATCTTGATTTTTATTCCCACTACTGGGCCTATGTTTGTAACAAACTCCTCACCTTCAAGTAATGAAGTGAGAACTTAGTGGTCCCCTCTCGTTAGTCTTCATTTAATTATTCAATAGATGTGAACATAGGAATTGACAGTCATTCTCAGTCAAATAACCATTTAACTATCATCAATTAAAATGGAGAAAAAAGTAAATACTGTGAAAATTACAGAAGGAGTGATTATATAAATATGTCTAACAAATTACTTTTCTTCATGCTAAAATAAACGATGCAGCAGAAAATAAAATACACAACCCATCTATTTTAGTTTGAATTCTATTGATGTGACAAAAGAATGTGGAAGAACAGGTTTTTTTTTTTTTTTCTTTTTTGAGTTTGTTTCTATTTTTGCCTCATGTATCCCACATCACATGAAGGAATCTCAAGGCAGGATTGCAAGGCAGGTTCCTGGAGTGAGGAACTGTAGCACAGACCATGAAGGGAGTTGCTAACTGACTTGTTCTGTTTGCTTTCTTATACAACACAGGACAACCAGCTCAGTGTAGAACAACCCACTGAGAGTGAGGAAGGGGCTTCCTCTTCCATCAATCATCAATCATGAAAATATTTCACACATTTGCCTACAGGCTAATCTGATGAAAACAATTCCTTATTTCAGAGTCTCTCTATTTGGATGACTATAGGTTTGTTTCAAGTTGACAGAACCCACCAGCACACTACGTTTTATCTTGATACAGTTATTGCCTATGTACTCTGTCATAGTCTGGCAAAACAACACGCCAGTTCCCAGAGGAAAGTATCTATAGACTGTCCAGGGAGGAACTCTACCTATTAAAACACGCTTGATTGTAGAAAATAACCTGCAGATTTAGATCAATCTGTATACTTTAAAGATTTTTTAAACAACAGAATAAAAATCAGGGAATGAATTGAACTAAGGAAGAGGTTTTTGCTTATATTTCCATAAGTGATAAAAGACTTCCATAAAAATTGATGAATATCTAATCTGAATAAGAGAAGCTCCCACCTAAAAGACGCAACTCAAGGAAGAAATAGATGTAGAAGACAGCAGTGCAGATAGCACAGAAGACTGACCCTGCCCCCTTCAGGGGACAGCTCAATAAACCAGCTGAAGAAAAACAGATAGGTAGACTGGAAAACCGTGATCCTGAAATAAACATTTGCTGAAGGACAGATGATCAGCACTGCAGTTATGGAGGATCAGAACATCAACAGATCTCCCTAAAAACATTGGGACTCATAAGTTTATGGGATTGATAATTGTTTCTGTTGCAATAGTTAAACTGTGTATGATTTTCAGCTTAAACATAAAGAGGGAAGTTGTAGAGAAATTTTATTCCAGCAACATGTCTGCTCTGCCAAGTGATCTCATCCAAAGACCTAATTCTGTGTGTTCTGGCTAGAATGCAGACACCCCCTAACTGTACACCTTTAATCTCTCTGTATGCAATACATACCTTTAATCCTTCTGACTAGAATACAGACACATCTTTAGTACATACATAAACCCAGACAATGATATTTAATTGAGGAACAGACAAAGTGTCAAATCAAAAAAAGATTTGACAGAATCAGTAAGGATATGCCCAACTCTCCTGAGAATAGACAGGAAAAGAAGCTACTTAAGAGCAGAGCGTAAGAAGAGGTGTGAGTTCCTGGACACAGTACAATAGAGTTCTGTAGTACAGTAGAATTCTTTGCAATTTGGTGCAATTCAGCTGAGTGCAGTTGCATTCCTGCAGTTCGCTTCATGGAGTTCGGAGGAAGTTTTTCCAAGTAGAGCAAACTAGTGAGAAACAGAGAAAAGCCATTTTGAATTCAGTCAACTTGAAGAGGAGTTTCGAGCCACAACTACTTAGTTGAATCCTCAGCTAGAGTTCAGAAAGAAACAGAAAGGATGAGCTTATTCAGCAGTAATTCTGAGGCTGAAAACAATCTAAGCCTGGATTGACAGATGGAGGCTGGAAGCTAAAGCCTTCAAGGTCTAGTCTTAGATCATATGGCCGGCAGAAGCTTCCAAGCCTAGGCTTAGATATAGTTAGAACAATATCTCTGGCCTCAGCCCAAGCCATGTCATCATAAAGCATGGGTATGGCTCTCATCTCATCTCCTCATTTGAGGAAATAAAAGTGACATTTTCATAAATGTTCATAAATACACAGAAAATAAGCAAAAAAATGAAAACCACAAATTACTAATTTCCAGATTTAAACGTTAACAATATATTTCATAAGGCTTCGACAGTCAGTTATGTGTATATGCGTGTGTGTGTGTGGGTGTGTGTGTGTGTATGTGTGTCATAATGGCTGAAGATTATTTCTTCTTTACTGATTTAATGATCGTAAGTTTTATAAGTTAAAAAAATTATGATCATTCACTTTATTATATGAGATAAATTATTTGTATGGCTAGAATTTTATCTTTACACACTGTGTTTAATCCTGTAGGAATTCATGATTATGTTACTGTTCTATTAGTATGTTTTTGTTTGTTTGTTTTTGTTTTGTTTTGTTTTTTAATTTTTTATTATTAATTTATTCTTGTTACATCTCAATGGTTATCCCATCCCTTGTGTCCTCCCATTCTTCCCTCCCTCCCCTTTTCCCCTTATTCCCCTCCCCTATGACTGTTCCTGAGGGAGATTACCTCCCCCTGTATATGCTCATAGCAGCCTTATTCATAATAGCCAGATCATGGAAACAGCCTAAGTGTCCCTTAATAGAAGAATGGATAAAGAAACTGTGGTACATATACACTATGGAATACTACTCAGCTATTAAAAACAAGGAATTCCCGAAATTTGTGGATAAATGGATTGAGCTAGAAATGATCATAATGAGTGAGTTAACCCAGAAGCAGAAAGACTTATGCATGGTCAGATTGCTTTGTTTAGGCACTGACTTTATTCTCATGGACTGTACTGATCACCTGTGTGCTTACCATTACTACACAGTAAATCAGTCTGGATGTTTTCAATCGTGAGATGAGATCTCAAAACTAGACATTTTATCCGCATCTCGTTAATCTGAGTTATGCACTTGTGATCCTGAAAGAAGAAGGATCGTGTGGGCATGAGAAGGGATAAATCGAATAGAAATTACATGAAATATGTATTACATAAGTTCAAGAAGATACTTTCTTCTGAGATGTTCAATAATGTGTACCTGAGTGTAGAATGCTTAATTTTTATGTACATTTCATGTGTAAATAAGATACCCATGGATTTCAAACCATGTCTTTGCAATGTACAGATACACACTATTCATTTTGTTTTGTTTTGTTTTTTACCAGAAATAATGTACACTAATGCTAGTTTTGTCCTTTGAAGTAGTCTCTATCCTATCACAATACTTACCCATACTATATCTGAAGTAAATGAATAACAAATACACATTAATCATTTTATCATAGTTTAGGTGATGTGAGGAGAAACTTTGAATCTCAATATTTTTTTCAGATACTTCATTATTTAGTGTGTGACAGGTAGTTTTCAAAGGTATGTTGTGAAATACCTCTGATGGGCACATGTGACTTTTTAAAAAATATTTTATTTAGTTTTAATCTATGTGCATTGGTGTGAAAGTGTCAGATCTTGGAGTTATAGACAGTTGTGAGCTGCCATGTGGGTGCTGGGAATTGGACCCGGGTCCTTTGGAAAAGCAGGCAGTGCTCTTAATCACTGAACCATCTCTCTAGCCCCCAAAATTCTGCTTACTTCTTCTCAGTTCTTTTTTCCCCCCAGAGCTTAGGACCAGCCCCAGGGCCTTGCACTTGCGAGGCAAGTGCTCTACCAGTGAGCTAAATCCCCAACACCCTGGCACATGTGACTTTTAGGGAGGTTTCAGATACTTCAATTGTGAAAGAAGAGACCTGAGTCCCTAAGGATAGATCAAAGGAACCTGTTTCTGGTTCTATGTAAACCCTTTTGCCTAAGCCTCTGACACAGATTTGTCTGTCATTGTAACTGAAACAGTAAGCCTTTACATCTGATTAGTGAAGGAGAAGAAGCTGGAGAGATGTGGTGTCTCAGTGGTTAAACCTATGAAGTAAGAATTAAGAAAATGATTAAAGAAAGAATGATTACAGGAGAGAAAGGTGAGGGAGGAACAAAAGGGAATGAAGAAGACAGAAAGGAGAGAGATGGAAGGAGGAGAGGAGGGAGGAAGAGAGGGGGAAAGGTTAGAGAAAGTTGAGGGTTAAGGTTTGGGCTACTGTCTAAAAAAAAGACATGGGTAAATCACAGACAGCAAAAGGAAATCAAGATCATCTAACGCATCTCAAGAGCCATTAATATTTCCATGTTGCCGCATTGTGTTTCTCTTCCTTGCTAGCCCTACTGAAGTAAGTTTTAATAGTGTGATTTGTCCAATGGAGGCAAAAACGCAGAGTAGAATTAAATGTTGCCATCAAGTAAAAGGTAGTAAGAAAGAGAAACCTTCTAATCAAATTCTTCAGGATTGGAACATTTCATATAGCACATGGGAGTGAATCTTCCCCCAGTGAGTCTTGAAATTACTTGGCCCAGGCTGAGGCTTACTTCAAGCTCTTTGTCTATGAGAGTCTTCTAAGTGAGAATCCTCAAATAAATTAGAAAATAAACATTACTGTTTTAGATCAACTAGTTAGTTCTTAGTGATGTATTACCCTGGAGCATAAACAGGCAAAGGGGATCAAAGGAAATATCAACACAGTGAAAAGAAAATCCACATAATTAGGAACATTTTTATAAACTATATATCTGAGAGAGATCATTATCTGGGATGCACAAGGGGTGAAAAATATATTTAAAACATACTTACATATTTTAAACTAGAGTGTTTTTTAATTTTTGCTAAGGGATTCTGAAATTTTTCATGGATGAATTTTAACTGATCTACAAAGAAGTGGCTCAAAATCACATTGTGATATTACATCACTCCAGTAACAGCTCCACAGAAAGTGAAAATGATAGGAAGTGTTGACGGGGTGGGTGTGAGTGAGTTCTTTCATGTTTCTGTTGAGAACATACTTGTTGCTATTGTTTTAGAACACAATATGGGACTTCCTCAAAACTTGGAAGGAAAACCATCACAAGAGACAGAGATCCCATGCATATGCATCCACTGGAAATGAAATCAATGTGAGGAGACATCTGCCCTCTCACTTGTCGGAAATGCAGACAGCTTCAACTAATAATGAATAAAGACAATGGGGCGCATATGCACAATGGATTAGCATTCAGCTATAAGTCACAAGCCCATCAATGCAACAGAGATAGAGATGAATATCATTATGTTACATAAAACAAAAAAGACATAGAAACTTCTATGTTACTGTTCTAAAGACTTCAGTCACAATAGTGGCTACAGGAGGCTGGGGTCATAAGGAGGAAGCAATACTGTGGAGAGATGGATTAAAAGATAGCAATGAATATTTAGATAAGTTTGTGTGTTCTGATGTGCTATGGAACATGGGGATGGGTGTAGACAAAAACATTATCCATTTCAAAAGGTAGAAGAAAGATTCTGAAACTTTTTACTTTAAAATAATGAAAAATATTCTATCAGTGCTTAAAATGGCTAAACAACATATAGTTTTATTGAATCACAATAGTATTAGACATTTAGGTGCAATTCTTTGCTTTCATCGGTTAAATATATTGAATATTTAAATGGTGAAAACAATAAATTCAGATAAGCAACTTTATTTATGAAAGTTTCTCCTTTTAAAGGCAAGAGCTAACCATATTTTAGAATTATAATATCAAATCTTAAATCAATGCATTCTCCTAGGATTGGATTTGCTTTTGGATGTATGGAAGTGATTTCTAGCAGTGAAATACCTCATTGTACGTTATCCTTGCTAATGCTAACCTCAATAGTTCTGCATTTTCAGAAGGGCAGGTGGAGTCTGTATTCTCTTCCATTGATTCTAGATGTTCTACTCAGAATCTCAATCAACCCAGTGTGGGGAAAGTAATACTCAATGCCTTTTGAGGCCAAGGTTAAAATGTCACATAGTAGCTATTACTAGATTCCTTGTGCTAGCTCTGTTAGTCGTGAGATCATTGTGCTGGCTACACCTGTGGCAGATCTGTAAAAAGGTCCCAGCCGAGCTCCCAGCTGTCACCTAGCATCAGCTGCCAGCCACCTGATAAGACATCTGGGAACACAGGCCATTAGAACTTTCAGATGATAGTCAGAGCATCTGTTATCTGACACAAGATCAAGACTACAACAGTCCAAAGAAGGGATGAGCCAAGGCAGCTTTGTCTACTTGAGGAGGGGTTTCTTTCAGCTCATGGTTTTCTAGTTGCATTTTATCCACTCTGTTGTTATTTGTAAGACACTCAATGCACTCAATAATAACTTCCTTAGGAAATGATAAAATGAAGAAGAAATTAGTTAAAATAGACACAATCTCTTTCATAAAGTGTGAGACTTGTCTTTTATGAAACATGCCTAAATATCATACTGAATACATGATTAGATTGAGTACATCCTAGCACCATTTTAGATAGTAACACATGCCTCTAGAAGTATTTCACCTTATGACAAATGTCTCTTCATTCTTATGACAATTTTCTTTTTATGTTTCTCACACACATTTTTATAATGAATTAAGTTTTTACTGCATTATAGTTTTGCATTTTACTGTCTCCTTGGGATTTTATATATACCCCACTTTATACTGTGATAGATCCTATTTTACTGTTTTACATGGATGTTTAATATACTATGTATAATGATGAAGTTTATTTCGAAAGCACAATAAAAAGATGAGGTAAATGAAAAGGTACACAAAGAAAATAATTTTGATTAATAAAAGCTATATATTCTTGTACTAGAGATACAGTTCAATCTTTAACATGACTTGCTGCTCTTACAGAGGGCCTATATTCATTTTTCCCATACTCATGTGGATGCAACTCTGTGTAACACAGGTCATGGGATTCCAATACTTTGCTAGCCCCTGCACACACACTATGCATGTACAGGCATAAAAACCAGACACTAAAAAAAAAAATAGTAAAAACATACTTTTACTAATGTTCCACAGATACTTGTAATTACTAAAATAAATCTAATTGATACTAAGGGTTTATAACAAAAGGTTATAAACTCCAGGAACAATAATAATTTTGAATAAAAGTGAAAATACATTCTTGTTTGTTTGTTTGTTTGTTTGTTATTTCGAGACAGGGTGAAGGACAGAAACCTGTTCTTTAGATTCCCAAGTGTGGGATCGAATGGTCTAGTAAGAGAACAGGTGATGTTAATTCACTATCAGGGCAACCACCTCATGCAGGAGCTTAATTGCTACCAGATGAGAAAGATCCTGTGAACAGACTCTGGGAGGAGCTATATAAATGAGCCCAGAACTGGTGGCAGCATGGATTGGAGACTTGGGATATATTTGGCTGTTCATCACTGCCCTTCAAGATGCTCCTAGAAGTGAAGGCTTTCGTGGGACATGCCCCTTGGGCTAGTATGCAGATATAAGTGAGTATATACCATTTGATTCTTTCTGCTTCTGGGTTAACTCACTCATTATGATCATTTCTAGCTCAATCCATTTATCCACAAATTTTGGGAATTCCTTGTTTTTAATAGCTGAGTAGTATTCATTAGTGTATATGTACCACAGTTTCTTTATCCACTCTTCTACTGAGGGACACTTAGGCTGTTTCCATGTTCTGGTTATTATGAATAAGGCTGTTATGAACATGGTTGAGCAAATTTTCTTGCTGTGTGCTGGAGCATCTTCTGGGTATATTCCAAGGAGTGGAATAGCTGGGTCTTGAGGAAGCCCTATTCCCATTTTTCTGAGATAGCACCAGATAGATTTCCAAAGTGGCTGTACTAGTTTGCATTCTCACCAGCAATGAAGGAGTGTTCCTCTCTCCCCACATCCTCGCCAGCATGTGGTGTCGCTTGAATTTTTGATCTTAGCCATTCTGATGGGTGTCCCATGAAAGCCTTCACTTACCAGGAAACTGGGACAGAGGGAAGGGCATCCTATTGGGACTCTAAATGAGAGACGCATGGGAAAATAGCAAAATAAAAGGATACAGAAGGTCCTAGAAATCTACAAGTAGAACAATATGATAGACAGATTTGGGCCCAGGGGTCCCACTCAAACTAAGGCACCAGCCAAGGACAAAACAGGAGGTAAACTTTAAACCCCTTCCCAGATCTAGCCAATGGTCAGAATATTCTCCACAGTTGAGTGGAGAGTGAGATATGACTTTCTCACTCATGTACTCTGGTGCCTCACATTTGACCATGTCCCCTGGAGGGGGAGACCTGGTGGCACTCAGCGGAAGGACAGCAGGTAGCCAAGAAGAGACTTGATACCCTATGAGAATATACAGGGGAAGGTAATCCCCC
Source organism: Acomys russatus (assembly GCF_903995435.1). Classification (NCBI taxonomy): domain Eukaryota; kingdom Metazoa; phylum Chordata; class Mammalia; order Rodentia; family Muridae; genus Acomys; species Acomys russatus. The sequence continues at coordinate 5,132,334 of NC_067148.1, forward strand.
TCAGGAACAGTCATAGGGGAGGGGAATAATGGGAAATGGTGGTGGGGGAGAAAGGAATGGGAGGATACAAGGGATGGGATAAACATTGAGATGTAACAAGAATAAATTAATAATAATAAAAAAAAGACGCTCCTAGAGAAATCTGCTTGAGGGAAGGCTTCAGAGCTCCAGCTCCTGCTGAGACTCTGAGGTCTTATTACCCCCGGCTCCAGTGGAAGAAATCCTGCGGCTCCCGATCGGAGAATCCTTCCTTGGGACTGATATCCCTATGGTTTTCTTGTTGTGTCAATTTATCTTCATTTCCTACTGTTTTGGTTAATCTGGTTATAATTGACATAGGCTTGGTCAATAAGTTGTTAATAAAATATTTTGGTTAAGAAAATTGAATCTACAACAGGGTTTCTCTGTGTGGCCTTGACTGTCCTGGACTCACTTTGTAGACCAGGCTGGTGTTGAACTCACAGCTATCCACCTGCTTCTGCCTCCCAAGTGTGAAAGTATATTCTTATAATTGTGATTTTTTTTCTATTTTTCTCAGCAGGTTATTGGGTATGCTTATATTCTAAAATATACAAATGAAATTTTGAAAGGGAAGATGAGAACATTTAAAAATGAGTTATCAACAAATGTGTGGAAGGATAGAGAAAGGAACAACAGAATTAATATTTCCCCAATGACAACTTCCAATACATGGGATTAACAATAGGTGAAATCAATGGCCATTATTTTGAACTAAAGAATCAAAGAGAAGTTAAAGAAACTCAGAAAACTTAAGACAAAATAGACATAAATGGGTATTAACCACAGTGGTTTGGGATTCCATAGAGAAGAGAAACCTTGGGTGGTGCATTTCTAAGACAAGCTGGAGACCCAAGACAGGTTAGGCTTCTGGAAAGATAAGGGGGTGACTCTAGCTGAGACTCTTAGTAGCAGTGGTCATGGAGACCAAAGTGTCCACCCTCTAACTAGAGTGGACTCCTAGTGGAAGGAGGTGAACACCCACTACCCAAAAAATTCGACTCAAAATTTGCCCTTACATCAAGATGTTCCGTGATGAAGACAGAGCAGAAATGGAGGGAATGTCCAACCAATGCCTGGCCCAAACTGAGACCCACCCCATGAAAAGAGCCAACCCTTGACATTATTAAGGATACTCTGCTATGCTTGCAGACAAGAGCCTAGCACAGTGGTCCTCTGAGAAGCTCCATACAACAGCAGATCAATAGATTTATGAACATTGGGTAGACTGCAGGTAGTGTTGTAGAAGGACCCAGAGGGGCCAGTGATCCACAAGAAGACCATCAGAGCAAACAACTTTGACACAGTGGGGCTTAGGAGCAGTAGCCAAGGGGCATGCATGGACTCACCCTATGGCCCTTACAAATAAGTAGACACTGAATAGCTTGGGTCCCCTAGAAAGGGAAAGAGGCTTGTTTCTGACATGGACTCTGTTGCCTGCTTTTTGATTATTTACCCCTAGCAGGGCTGCCTTGACAGTCCACATTGGAAGAGGACATGCTCATTTCTGATGCAACTTATTTGTTGGGGTGAGTTGGTAGCGGTAAGCTACAGTTATTTGAGGAGTAGGGGAAGGGGAATAAAGGCAAAAGGGGGGTTTAGAGCAGGAAGAGAGACGGTAGGACCTAGGATTGGGATGTAAAGTGAACAAGTTATTTAATTTTTAAAAAGTCCTGAAAAGTATCTAGCAATTCACAATATAAAAGAGTGTGACCAAGTGAATCAAAATATCTTCTCTTTCGATCCTTGATGATGGTGTCTCACTGACTACAGCCTACTAGTAAATAAAGTTTGTGAGAGTCTCTACTTATGAGCAGTGCTTGACAACTCTTTAATCCAGAGGTGAATTCTTTTCCTATTACAATAGTGTTAAAATTGGTGAATATTCCAAAAATGTTTTCTGAATTTTTAAAGATTATGTCATTTAAAAATTGAAGTTATATTTGCTTTCTGTTTATCACTTTAGAAGTGATGAGACCTGATAGAATGGAGCCAATAAGTGAGACAGACTAAAGTATTATACAATAACTAACTTTATTCAGAATTTCAGACAATTTATACACTGAGACTTAAGATGAGTCACATGAATAAAGCCTACAATCACAAGGATAAGGCGCCCATAGTGGACAAGCCACATGTGATGGGCAGGCCACACATGGAATAATTTTTTTTTTCATAGAGGCATATAAACAAGTAACAATAGCCAGTTGCAATGAAAAAAATCTGAATTAAACTTAGTCCTATTCACCATACATGGGAGAAGCATGTAACAGCTTCCAAGAACAATTCAGTATTTTGAAGAAACTAGGGTAACAAGGTTCTTGTTTTAGTGGAGTTCTTTCAAAAGAACCCAGACATTTTCTCACATAACTCTAATATTAGACAGTACCCCAATAATTTTTCCTTATCATTTTTCAAATGCAGGATAAACAGAGTATTTTGATGTGAGATGTTGTACATAAATCTAATTACCTTTCAATACATAAGTATCCTATAAGAAAGCAAAATTATATACATAATAAAGTACATTAGAACAATAAATGTGTCTTGTGTAATACTCTGAAACCAAGAACAGAAATTGAAACTACATCTGGTGCTAATGGTTACTTTATTATCTTGATCAGAAATATGTAAAGAATAGCTTGAAAAGAGACCTATATGATTAGTCATTCTGGTTTCTTGTAGAATATAAGCTCATATTTCTCTTTAATAGGAATATAAATGTTATGTTGTCCTCTGCAAATAGGAAATAATTAAACACAGTGTCTTCTTCAGATCAATCAATGAACCTATTAAGGTCCCAAGATCTCATCATAAACACTGAGTCATTAGTATATATAACAGGAGCTGTATCCATCCAATCTACAAGTTAAGCAATGGAGGATGAAAAACACGTATTCAGAGGCACTCACTGTAACCTACCTCAAAAGAGTTTTAATTATAAAGGCAAACTTTTCCTGAATTAAAAAATGAGAAACTGTATTACAGATTCATTAGTAGCAAGGGTAGGACTTGAGTGAATACAATGTTAGTGGAAAAAGCCATCGCAGTAGTTATTACAATTATGATCATTGGAGTAAACCTCTCATAATGTGGCTGCTCTCTCAAGGGATCCCATCCAAACACCTTCTGTGTCTATGTGGTCCAGTTGGAGTACAGATATGCCCTGGTCTACAGTGTGATCTTGCTGGAATACAAATACCTCACCTCCTTCACCTGAGGGTTCATGCAGTTCAGTACAGGTCAGCAGAGGCAATTAAAGCCAAAGAATAAGAAGGAGCCAAAATATTATATCAAATTGCCAGAAGTAGTTTCAGGCCAAGCATAGCATTCATTCAGAAGATGAGAGAAGACAGATAGATTCAATCATCTTGGAGAGGAATTTGAGCCAGAATATCTGAGTCAAACCACTCAGCCACAATTCAAAAGAGCTATAAACAGTGATGGTGATTACATCTGGTGAATAAAAATTCCTTTTACCAGCTCCCTTAAAGGAACTGACAGGCTTGTGATCATCATAGTTATCAGTGATACTGTTTTTCACTTACAATTTTGCATGGATGGAGATGTGGGGTGTGGATGTTAGGTCTATCATTTTTTTTTTACTCATTTGCCAATATTAAGGTTTGGTAATCCAGTTTATATTCTTTCAAGGAATTATATATCTCTTCTTCATGATAAATATCCTCCTTATCTTTCTGACTCTCACTTCTTTCTTCTTTTACAAATAATTTATCCCTTCATTGTATTACCTTGTGATTTACTTTATTACTTACTTCTTTTAGCTATTAGATGTAGCAAATGCCAGATAATTCTTCAAATGACCCAATACATATTGAGAAAGATCCAGGAACTCTGAAAACCAGCCAGCTCAGTGGTAGTAATGATTATACACTAATGTTAAACTTAACCTTCCCAGATAATTGATATATCATTCTGATCATTAGTAAAACCAATTACTTCCCTCGCCAAAATGAAAAGTCAGTGGACACCTAAAATAGTGGTAAAGTACTGAAAACAGGACTAAGAATGCCATGAAACACAAAAAATATGTAAAACATTGTATATGGGTCAGATCCTTAAAAACTGGTAACATAGTTTGACTCAAAAATAAGGCAAAGAATGGCACCTTGGAGACCAAAACAAACTCTTCAATGTATGAACAGCTCATTTATTTATTTATCTATTTATATTAGTCATTTCGTCCTGGTTTTAGTTATATAAAACTGATGGAAATTGGGAATCTGAAAATAAACACTGTGTGATAAAAGAACTCATAGACACTAATGATTGCTATGCGTATTCCAATTAAAAATAATGTAATTAAATTAAATATTGACATGCCATGAGTATGAAAAAGCATAATTTTATCCCTAAACTAATCATTCAGAAATCTGACTAGAAAATTAGTGTTACATGTTTGATATATATTAGAGTAGTAAATATGAGTAACACCATCTATTCCTGCCAAGCTTGATAACAGAGCATTGAATATAATTGAGGCTAGCAAGTTTACTGGTAGCCACAGGGTGAAGACTGGTGCATTCAAAGTTAAATGAAGAAAAAATGGTCGAAGACATACAATGAACAAGTTGGGATCTGAATCACACTATATTTTTAAACTGTTGAAATATGCCAGGAATTTCAAAAGTAGGTATCCAGTAGTCATGGCAATTTTTAAAATATTATTCTCTACTTAGAGTCATATTCAAGACATTTGTTTGTAATTGTTTGATTCACACTCAAAAATATCTCTAAAATGTTTTTTCTCAGCTGAGAAAAACATCTTCAGTTCTCTATCCAGCAAGGACATGTAAGGATTTCACAAATCTAGAAACAAACACAAGAAGTAATGTTTATAACTACATTAGCAGTGTTCAACTAAAACCAAAGATGAGAAGCCCGTATTTTAGCTACTACTAGAAGCCACCATTGGACAATATTTTCTATTGCGTTCCACTTGGTTATGTGTGTGAATAGCTACGTGAGATGTGGAGCAGTAAATCAATTCAATATACACTTAACGTATTTATATAAAATCTCAAGTTAGTGTGGTTGAACTGCTGAATCAAAAATTCTGTCACAGCATACATTCTTTATGTTGTAATTGTCTAATAATTTTTCACATGAGCTACTTCATCTCTTGTCGCGTCCCTTCCGACCAGCGGAAAATAAGGACACGACCCGAGCGTTCTTCTCCAGGCAGTTTATTCAGGAACCTTTTCAGCAAGCTTCTTCTTCTCCCGCTCGCTCGCTTCTCCTCCCCCAACACCTCCGCGCCCCTTTATATCCTCTGCCTCAGCCAATCAGCACCCCTTACGTCGGTAGCTCCAATTGGTTTCCGACAAGGCCGGATGCATACGTCAGAGCAAAGCTGGCCCACAACCCAAATAAGGACTTGTTTACCAGGAGCAGAATTGCAAGTCATCCTGCCTGGCAGGTTGCCAGGCACCATCTTAGCGAGGGTGATAGCTTCAGCTTCCCACAATCTCTGTCTTACATGAATTCTGCAGCGCAAAGCACATTCTTTTTTGTTATTGTTAAATTTCTTTCTGAACCTTCTCACTTTGTTCTACGAGACAAACTCTACTGATACTGTTGACACCAGCTGTCATCCACATTGACAATCTTCTTGCTAACACCACTGTTATAGATTTTTGAAAAATTATAGACATTTCCTCCAACAAGATTATAAGTAAAGCTACTTTACTTCTAATTCTACCTGAACAGGTGGTAAAAACCTAAAGTGCCATTGTATTAGAAACAAGAATTGCTTTACATGAGCTGTTGTTGCCTGGCAACATCTGGAGAAAGCTGTTGGTGATAGAGAAAACACTAAGTACAGCATTGTCTGGTAAATGCCCTCTATTTCCTATAGTTTTTGATCTACTTGCAATACAGTTGGTTTTCACGATATAATTAAAGAATCTGGGAACTAATATTTTGATTATTAAATAAGAATAGTTTCATTTAGATAACTTTAATGTGGTAAAATAATATAAACCTTGATCTCACAAATCAAATCAAATTCTGTGGAAATGTCATTTTGTTCTGATATTTGGAAATTTTAATAGCCATAATCAAGTTTATGTGCTGTTACAACAGAAAATAAAATGATGCTGGAAGTATCCTTTTAGCAACAATTAAATCATTAGAACTGGAAGGCCACAAGGGAACTTGAAAGCTGAATTAACTTTTTTCCATTTGATACTGTACACTGTCTTCTGATGATTTAGGTGCTCTGTCAATGAAGAAAATACATGATCATGTGCACAAAATCCTGAAACTGAATCTTCTATTGTTGCTTGGACTGATATCTCAACTCCTTGTGTCAAGTCGTTGTCCCGTCTTAGCTTGTTGAGTGATGGAACTACAGGCCTGAGACATCATACCCATCTTCACTGATCTACTTTTAGCACACAGATATCATTAACACAGTCTTGTAATAACTTACTTTAGAAATTAATTTTCTTCTTGTATATCCATACATAGACAACTAGAGAGACTAATCATGCACCAGACATCCGTAGAATGTAATAGAAGATAATATTTGTTTACTAAGGTTGCATTTTGGAAAAAATTGAAACTATAACATCTTTGATATAATTTGAGAGGTACTAAGTAACCAAAGAATCCTAGCAAGAAAAGTAAATGTAAATTTTGATCCATTGATCCAGGAAATGCAGATGATATGATCTGGAGACAAGAAGGGTTATGTTTTGTAATAATACATAAGATAAAACCATAAAATGTAAACATATCAATGAAATACTTGTATTAAAAATGCATTTGTAAACTTGGAAACTTATTCAATGTAGTAATACATAGAAAAACAGTGGTCGTTTATTATTATATGCTTGTCATCACACAGCCACAAATCTTCATAGTAATTTTATATAAATAAATGCCACCTGTATCTACCCTATTTTACAAAAGAATACAACTCAAGAGGTTTAGTAAAATGCAAACATTATCTTAGGTGTAAAAGAATTGGAATTGAAATTTTAAAAATCTGTTTTTCTTTTTTTATATTTAAAAGAACCCTTATTTTACAAATATGCAAAAGTAAAGTAACCACTGAGAAACCTTAACACACTCCAAAAGTTACATAAAATGAAAAGGGTACAAACCTGTTTTTCTATTGATTGATCACGAAAATACTCTCAAATTGAGTTTGTGAGAAGTTTGAAAGTTATTTGCACAAGTGAAAGAAAAGAGTGCAATCTCTCTTGATACATTTGTTATAGAATAAATTTAAAAATTTAAACTCACAGAAACATTGCAATAACTGTGTAATGAACTTCTAGATGCCCTTCATTCACTCTTTGTCCTTTTATAGCCAAAAGCATAAAATTAGACTTTACTCTTTTCCTTTGTTAAACTGGAAGTGACTCTTCTCTGTATAAATATTGCACTAGAAGGCAATTAGAATCTGCAAATTATATCTGGCCTTCCAGAGGAGTTGAAGGCTAGGTATAATTGAACAGAATGAATCATTATAGATTGAAATAACTAATGAAATCAATGAAATCTACCACATTTCGAGATTGAGAGGACTGAGAAGAAAACTACAACTCCACACAAACAGGAGAGATGGTACAATTACCAACACTGGAACTGAGACATTCTATAGGTTTAGGACTACATTATTGTTGGTACAGGGTTCACTTTTGCATCAGGAGGAGTTGCTTGGCAATACATTTTTCTACACAGGCGTTAAACAATAGTAATTTGCATGTGAAGAACTTGAAGAAAAATTAAAAAAGGGATCAGAATGTGTGAGTACATTTTATAAGCATGGTGTATATACTTATATCTATATAGACATTCTTTTTATTGAACAAAGTATATATTTAGAACAAACAGAATTTTACATGTTCAATTTTTCTTAAAAAATGTGCATAGTTTGAAGAAAGAAGTTTGGCTATTCTTATAGTCATATTTTACCTGTTCTTTGCTCACCATGCAGTTGAATTTTAGGAGACAACCAAGAAAAATATAGATAAAAGTGGAGATAGTATGTGCTGCTAGTTTCCAGGGCTGCAATGTCACAGGACTCAGCATTTTATAGTAGAATCTTGAGCTACAGATGTAGTTCATCTTTCATTCTTTCTTTTTCTTTCTTTCTTTCTTTCTTTCTTTCTTTCTTTCTTTCTTTCTTCCTTCCTTCCTTCCTTTCTTTTCTCTTTCTCTCTTTCTTGATTTTTTTTCTTTTGTCCTCTCTTTTTTTTCTGTGTCATTTTTATTTTTTATTAATTTATTCACTTTACATCTTGGTCATAGGTCTCTCCCTACTATCCTCCCAGGCCCACCTTCCCCTTCCCTTCCCCCACCTCCCCTATATTTCAGAGCACAGGAACACCTTTACCCATCCAGCCCAGCTCATCACGTCTCATGAGGACTGAGTTTGTGGCCTATCAAGGTTGCCCTGTCAGGGGAAAGTGATTGTAGACAACAGAATCCATGTCAGGGACATCCCTTGTCCTCCTCACTAATGGACCCACAAGAAGCATGAACTGCTCATTGGCTGCATCTATGTAGAAGACCAAGGTCTAGTCCATTAAGCATCTAAATAGTAATGTATCATAATGGTGAATTAGTGAAGGCTGAAGAATAAATCACCTTCAACCTAGATGTAAAAAATGCTACCTATTTTGGGAGCAGTTTCTTGGGAAGAGAGTTTCCTTTGTTAATATGAATTGGTTAATATTTTACTTCTATTTGTTTGATTCAACATGCAAACTATTGCTGTTTCATGTTCACTTTAATCTTGCTGATTTTCTTGCATTGTGGAATCGATATGTTGTAAAATATAATTTTTACTTATACATTTAGATGTCTTAAAATAATGACATGGTGGTTATCATAATAAGTGAAATTAGGGTTAGAAAGCAGCTCAGTGGGTAAATTACTTGCTGTACAAATGCATGGGTCCATTAGTTTGGATCCCCAGCACCCACAGTAAAGTCAGGTATATACTGTATAACTCTAGTGGTATAGAGACAGAAAGATCATGGGGCCTTCCTGTCCATCTAATGTAGGATAAATAGTGAGGTCTAGGTTCAGTGAAAGAGTTGGTCTCTGTTGACAGTGTCCCTTACCTTACAGAAGCTTGTCAGCCTCATGAGGTCCCATTTATTAATTCCTGACCTTAAGCCCTGGGCTGTTGGTGTTCTGTTCACAAAGTTGTCTCCTGTGCCAATGTGTTCCAGGCTCTTTCCAGATTTTTCTTCTACCTGATTTAGTGTCTCTGGTTTTATGTTGAGGTCTTTAATCCACTTGGACTTGAGTTTTGTGCATGATGACAAATATGGGTGCAACTTCATTTTTCTACCTGTAGACACCCAGTTAGAAATGCACCATTTGTTGAAGATGCTATCCTTTTTCCACTGAATAGATTTACTTCTTTGTCAAAAATCAAGTGACCATATGTGTGTGGATTCATTTCTGGGTCTTCGATTCCATTGATCAACTAGCCTATTGCTGTGCCAGTACCATGCTCTTTTAATTACTATTGCTCTATAGTACAGCTTGAGATTGGATATGGAAATTCCTCTGGAGGATCTTTTATTGTATAGGATTGTTTTTGCTATTCTAGGTTTTTTGTTTTTCCATATGAAGTTGAGAATTGATCTTTCAATGTCTTTAAAATATTGTGTAGGTATTTTGAAAGGGATTGCATTGAATCTGTAAATTGCTTTTGGTAAGATGGTCATTTTTACTATGTTAACTCTCCCGATCCATGAACAAGAGGGATCCCTCCATCTTCTGATGTCATGTTCAATCTCTTTTTTCAGAGATGTAAAGTTTTTTTCAAATAAGCCCTTCACTTGCTTGGTTAGAGTTACTCCTAGATATTTTATATTGTTTGTGGCTATCATGAAGGATATAGTTTTACTAATTTCTTCCTCTGCATGTTTGTCATTTGTATATAGGAAGGCTATTGACTTTTTAGAGTTAATTTTGTATCCAACCAAGTTGCTGAATGTGTTTATCAGCTGTAGGAGTGGGTGCACTAACCAAGGACAATACAATAGTAAACATCGAGCCCCTACTCTGATCTACCCAATGGACAGGACATTCTCCACAGTTATGTGGAGAGTGGGAACTGACTTTGACATGAGTTCTGGTGCTCGATATTTGACCACCTCCTTTTGATGGGGAGGCCTGGTGGCACTCAAAGAAAGAATAGCAGGCTACCAATATGAGGCTTGATAGCCTGTGACCATATAGTGGGGGAAGAGGTCCCCCTCAGTCATAGACGTAGGGGAGAGGAATAGAGTGAAAGCAGGAGGGAGGGAGGAATGGGAGAATACAAGTGGTAGGATAACAATTGAGTTGTAATCAGAATAGATTAATTAAATAAAATTAAAAATTAAAAAAAGTAAATACTCAAAAAAAAAAGGGGGGGTTGGTCTCAAAACAAGTTTGACAGTAACAGAGGAAAACACCCAATGTTAATTTTTGTCCTAAAAACACAAGTATGAATATGTTACTTTTACAAACATGTACATATATATAAACACACACACACTCACAAGTTAAAATTAGCACATGGTGGACTAGCTATGGCAAAAAAAAAAAAAAAATGAAAAAAATACTCACTTATCAGAAGACACAGAAGTGAAGTAAGCATTTTGCTTATATCAATAACTGATTGTCTGTTACAATATTCTGGTCCTACAGTCTCATTTGAAAGAAGGCTTTCTGTATATAGAAACTCATGATTAATTTTAGTTCAGTCAGAGTTTACTATTCCAACTGCTTCTTTTCATCATTTTTTTTTGAGATTATAATATAATCACACAATTTCTTCCTTCTTGTTCCTCCTTTCAATATCTGCTATATATCCCTCCTTTTACTCTTTTGATTCTTGGATTTTTTCATCGATGCATAAATACTTTAAGAGCAGGGAAAAGGAAAAGATCTTCTGAGGAGGGTTTGGAAATACATTATCATATACATGTAAAAGTAAATCTTAAGGAGTTGTGCTCTATCATTCCTTCCCCTCTGTCTTTTTTTCTCTCTCTCTGCCTCCTGTCTAGAGATCAGGGCTCTCAGTGCTTTGCACATCTTTCTTCCACTATAGTTTTCATCATGATAATCATAGATTAACATTCTGAAATTGTAAGTCCCCAGATAATTGCTTTCTTCTAAAAGTTGTCTTGACCCCTTTCTTTTATTTTTTTTTTCAGAGCAATAAACAGTAACTTAGATACCTGCTCTATGTACTGAGTCTCAGGGCATTCAGGTATACATACTAAGCGCTTGTCTCAAAAGACACAAACTAAAATAGAAGAAAAGCAAAATAAAATATACACAACAATAACAAAGGTCCCACCAGAAACAGAGATAACTGAAAAACAGTCTCTCTCTCTCTCTCTCTCTCTCTCTCTCTCTCTCTCTCTCTCTCTCTCTCTCTCTCTCTCTCTCTCTCTCTCTCTCTGTCTCGTCGGAGGATAATATTAAGTTATTTGGTTGTATACACAAACTGAATGATGGGGTAGACATATTTCTAGTTTTTTGAAGACCCTTCCTACTGATTTTCTTCCTGGTTTTAAAAGTTCAAACTACAAGCTATTAGAAAGTGCTAATGTTTTCTTATAAGCAAACTAGTATTTGTTGCCTTATTCTTTTAAAAATGTATTATTTACTTATTTATTTATTTTTAAATTTTAAGAAATTTACATATACATTTATATTACTACACATATGCACAATAAATGACCTATAGCAAGAAGAACCATGACACAATCAGGAATTATATAAATTTTACAATCTTAGTGTTTTAGCTATTTGTATTTGACAGTCTTGAAGAAAACATTTCAACTATCCGGTGTGTCTAAAATTCTAAATGCAAATCAATCTCTACCACATATTTTTATTTTTATTATCTTATTTTTTTGTGTCTGAAGAAAAGTAAAGTCTCAAACTATTTTTAATTTGTATCACCTTGCTGTCAATTTGAAAATTTTAAGAATTTGAAAAAGATATTTCTCAACTATTTTTATTTTAAGTTTTGGGAAAATTCTTTCTAGTTTCATACCTCATTTACAATTGGATTGCTTGTATTCTTATTGTTTATATATTTTGAGTTCTATGTATAATCTAGACAACAACCTTTTGTGAAATGTATATCTGATAATGAGTTTTTTCTTCTTATCTGGCATGTTTCCTAACTCAAATAATGTAACATGCTGTACAGAAATTTTTTAGTTTCATGTCATTCCAGTTGTCAATTGTTTGTCCTAATGTATGCCTACCAAATTTATTTTCAGGAAATCATTTCCTGTGCTTATAAAATGTATTGTAATAATTAATTTCTGAAGCATTGGAAATGATAGAATGAATGTGTACCAGTCTGATGTTGAAAGTCTAAACAATTGCTGGAGAGCTGATGATCTCTGCTCAATTAGAAGCCTCGAAGTTGGTTTCTATACCAGAGAAAAGGAATGCCACAGACACAGGATGGTCAGAGTGCTAGAATACTGAGGGAAAATGGTAAGAAAAGTTGTTTATTCCACGTCCGTTTATCTGTTCTGCCAATAGAAGGAGTAACACACATTTCCTGTGTGTCTTCCAGGTTCTAATAATCTTATGAAGAAATTCTCTCATAAGAGTGGCCAGCTGTTTGTTTTTGTCAATGCCAGATATAGTCAAGTTTATAATCAAGATTACACATTACTATGTGTATGCCCTATTTTTATTTCTAACAAGTTCTATCAAGTCTTAAAGAGTTCTTTGGAGTGGAGTTCTTTGAAGAGCAAAAGATAAGATATCTAGCTTTTTTTTTTCCTACACAAGTTTTGATTTTAACTGACACCAATTATTGGAAATACTGTTTTCTTTCCATTGAAATTTTTGTTCATCTTTATCAATAGTCAACTGCCTATAGGTGTGCTTATTTATATTGAAGGCCTCAGTTTTACCCACAAACCATCATGTCTTCTTTTCTTTACTGCAGAACCATGATATTTTTGTTACTATTCCAATGTAGCATGAACTTGAAATAAGGTATAGTGATGCTTTTTTTCCATTTTATTGTTTTATTCATATTACATCTCGATTGTTAGCCTTTCCCCTGTTTCCTCCCATTTTCCCCTCCCTCCCACTTCCCCCCTTCTCCCCTCCCCTATGTCTGTGATTGAGGGAGACCTCCTCCCCCCAATTATGCTCTTAGAATATCGAGTCTCTTCTTGGTAACTTGCTATCCTTTCCTCTGAGTGCCACCAAGCCTCCCCATCCAGGGGACGTGGTCAGAAAAGGGGCACCAGAGTTTGTGTGAGAGTCAGATCTCACTCTCCACTCAATGGTGGAGAATATCATGATCGTCGGCTAGGTCTTGGTAGAGGTTCGAAGTTTAATGCCTATATTCTCCTTGGATGGTGCCTTAGTTTGAGGAGGACCCCAAGACCCAGATCTGCCTGTCATAAAGTTACTCTTGAAAGTTTCCAGGACCGTGTGGGTCCTACTATTTCCTTATTCTTCCCTGTTTCTCTTGCCTAAAGTCTCAATAGGATGTCCTTTCCTCTGACCCACTTTTTTGGTAAGTACAGTTTTTCATGGTACATATCCCTTGGACTAGTGTTTTGATATAAGTGAGTATATACCATTTGTCTCTTTTTGCTTCTGAGTGAACTCACTCATAATAATTTCTAGATCAATCCATTTGTCCACAAATTTCGGGAATTCCTTGTTTTTAATAGCTAAGTAGTATTCCATCATGTAAATGTACCACAGTTTTTTAGTCCATTCTTCTACTGAGGGACACTTAGACTGTTTCCAAGTTCTAGCTATTATGTATAAAGCAGCTATGAACATGGTTGAGCATATGTCCATGTTGTGTGATAGGGCATTTTCTGGGTATAGTCCAAGGAGTGGGATAGCTGGGTCTTGAGGAAGCCCTATTCCCATTTTTCTGAGAAATCGCCAGATAGCTTTCCAAAGTGGTTGTACTAGTTTGCATTCCCACCAGCAATGAAGGAGTGTTCCTCTCTCTCCACATCCTCGCCAACATGTGGTGTCATTTGAGTTTTTGATCTTAGCCATTCTGATAGGTGTAAGATAGAATCTCAGTGTCGTTTTGATTTGCATTTCTCTGATGACTAACGAGGACGAGCATTTCTTTAAGTGTTTCTCAGCCATTTGATATTCCTCTGCTGAGAATTCTCTGTTAAGTTCCAAACCCCATTTCACAATTGGGTTGTTTGGTTTTGTGGTGTTTAATTTCTGGAGTTCTTTATATATTTTGGATATTAAACCTTTGTCAGATGAAGGGTTGATGAAGATCTTTTCCCAGTCTGTAGGCTGTTGCTTAGTTCTACTGACAGTGTCTCCTGCCTTACAGAAGCTTCTCAGCCTCATGAGGTCTCATTTATTAATTGCTGACATTAAGGCCTGGGCTGTTGGTGTACTGTTCAGGAAGTTGTTTCCTGTGCCTATGTGTCCCAGGCTCTTCCCCACTTTTTCATCTAACTGAATTAATGTCTCTGGTTTTAAGTTGAGGTCTTTAATCCACTTGGACTTGAGTTTTGTTCATGGTGACAAATAAGGGTCTAATTGCATTTTTCTACATGTAGACAACCAGTTAGACCAGCACCATTGTGAAGATGCTATCATTTTTCCATTGAATAGATTTGGCTTCTTTGTCAAAAATCAAGTGAGCAAATGTGTGTGGATTCATCTCTGGGTCTTCGATTCCATTGATCCACTGGCTTATTGCTTTGACAATACCATGCTGTTTTAATTATTGTTGCTCTACAGTACAGCTTGAGATCAGGTATGGAGATTCCTCTGGAGGATATTTTATTGTATAGGATTGTTTTTGCTATTCTGGGTTTTTTATTTCTCCATATGAATTTGAGAATTCATCTTTCAATATCTTCAAAATATTTTGTGGGTATTTTGATAGGGATTGCATTGAATCTGTAAATTGCTTTTGGTAAGATGGCCATTTTTACTATGTTGATTCTCCTGATCCATGAACAAGGTAAATCCCTCCATCTTCTGATATCATCTCCAATCTCTTTATTCAGAGGTTTGAAGTTTTTCTCGAATAAGTCCTTCACTTGCTTGGTTAGAGTTACTCCTAGATATTTTATATTGTTTGTGCCTATTGTGAAGGGAGTAGTTTTTCTAATTTCTTCCTCAACCTGTTTGTCATTTGTATAAAGGAAAGCTACTGACTTTTTTGAGTTTATTTTGTATCCTGCCAACTTGCTGAGGGTGTTTATCAGTTGTAGGAGTTCTCTGGTAGAATTTTGCGGGTCACTTATATACACTATCATATCATCTGCAAATAGGGATAATTTAACTTCTTCCTTTCCCATTTGTATCCCCTTGATCTCCTTTTGGTGCCTATTGCTCTGGCTAGAACTTCAAGAACTACATTGAAGAGATATGGAGACAGAGGGCAGCCTTGTCTGGTTCCCGATTTTAAAGGGATTTCCTTGAGTATCTCTCCATTTAATTTAATGTTGGCTGTTGGTTTGCTGTATATAGCCTTTATTATGTTTAGATAAGTGCCTTGTATTTCCGATCTTTCCAGAACTTTAAACATAAATGGGTGTTGGATTTTGTCAAATGCTTTTTCTGCATTTAA